>NC_080044.1:29060107-29168927 GCF_012489685.1 Lotus japonicus
TTGCAGTCCACACGAACTAAGAATTTTTGATTAATCAAATCAGATTGAAATTTTGAAATAGATAAAACGATTGCTAAAACTTCTTTTTTGACAGTAGAATAATTCTGCTGAGCAGGATTCCAATGTTTTGAAAGTAAAAGCAATAATTTGTTCCTTGTCAAAAACCTTTTGTTTCAAATACCACCAAAGCCAATATCAGAGGCATCAGTTTCAATAATTTTGAAAGCTTGAGGATTAGGGAGATAAAGACAAGGGAGATTCTTGACACGAAGTTTGATTTGTTTGACCACATTGGTATGAATATCGGACCAAGGTGGAGGATCCTTCTTGAGTCTATCATGAAGGGGTTTGATTATGGTACTGAGTTGAGGACAGAAGTCCGCAACATAATTGAGACAACCCAGGAATCTTTGTAGTTGGGTTTTGTCAATGATTTGATCAGGGAATTTATCCGTGAACTCGATGGCTCTATTGATAGGAATGATGGTTCCTTGGTGGATGTTGTGACCAAGGAATCTGATTTTGGTTTGGAACAAACTGACCTTTGTCTTGGATACAGCCAAGCCATTCCTTTTGATTACAGAGATGAACGTATTGAGATGTTTGAAATGTTGATCTAAAGTTTGGGAAAAGATTAGAACATCGTCAATGTAGACAATAGTGAATTTGGAATAAGGATTGAAGATTTCGTTCATAATCCTTTGAAATTCAGATGGGGCGTTCTTTAACCCAAAAGGCATAACGTTCCACTCATACTGGCCCAAAAGGAATAGTAAAAGCAGTTTTATACGTATCCTTCTCTTGCAATTGGATTGCCAGAATCCAGATTTCATGTCGAATTTTGGGGATAGGATATCTAATCCAACAAAGGGCTTGATTGAGAGGTTTGTAGTTAATAACCAGCCTAGGGGTTCCCCGTTCTATCTCAGCTTGTTTGTTGACATAGAAGGCTGCACAGGACAAGGGCTCTTACTCCTGCGAATAAGTTTCTTTTCAAGGAGATCATTGATTTCCTTTGGCAGAAATGAAGAAGTTCTTCATTCATTTGAATAGGCCTAGCCTTGGTTGGAATCTGTTTGTCTGAAAAATCTTTTTCATAAGGAAGTTCCACCATATGGCTCCTCCTTTCCCAAAAAGCGTTGGGTAGATCAGAACAGATGCTGGATTGAATATTTTCCAAAATATTCTCAATCCTTGATTAACAGAAGGTTGTTGCAATTGATCCTCAATGTTCTGTAAGAGATTTCTTCCCTGAGGAAGTTGATCTGCTTCTCCTTGTAGGATATGACGTTCAAGTCTTATCTATGGGAGGTTCAGAGAATTTGAACAAGATAGGCTGTCCAAGATGCTGAACAGTGATGCCGTTTTCGTCAGTATTATAGGGGAAGAGCTTCTTAATGAAAGGGGTCCCTATAATGATTTTTTGACTCAAATTTCTGACTAACAGAAATGGAGTTTCGATTTCAAGACTACCATTTTTGATGATAGCTGAGGGGATTTTATACTTGATCTTTAGTCTAGATCCTTCAGCAGCGCTGAGCTTCTCAGTAGTTTTCTCAAAATATCTGGTGGGAATGAGTCCCTCCGAGATACAACTGGAATCTGCCCCTGTGTCAAAGAGGGCAGGGATTTCGAGAATAAAATCTCCTATGAGGATTTTGACATGGATGAAGAATTTCTGAATGGTGACCTGGTTAATATTTTCCAGAAAATCTTCGCAATTGTTGTTAGGAGCAGGATTGGATGTAAGATCAAGTTTTGATCTAGTAGTACAACTCTATGTTTTTGATGATTACAAGTTAACCTTTTGATATGAACAATTGTGGTACTCTAACGTGTTTTTCTGAGTGTGCTATTTACAGGCTCTGACCTCAACTCATCTCACACGAATCAGAAGCACCGTGTATAAAGAATGACCCAAGCAACGCTTTCGCATTCACCATGTTCAGTATGAACAGTGGAAAAGCTTCAGAAGTTCTGAAGCTATACAAACTCTGATGTGGACTCAGTCGCTAGAAGCTCTGAAGATCAGAAGTTTTGATAACCAAGAAACACTGAAGGTTCAGATGTTCTGATGGTGTAGAAGACTCTGAAGATCCAGAAGCTGAATAGTGGAAACTCTGAAGTCCAGAAGCAAGAAACTCTGAAGGCCATGTTCTTCCCTCTGAGTTCAGAATCAGAAGATACAATGGTCAGAGGATCTGTGCTTTCCCTCTGACTCTGATCAACCGGCTTCACAAGTTCCAATACGAAGCATTCCTCTGATCAGAAGTCTCCTAGGTTTTAAGGTCGCGTCGCTATCCAAGTACAAAAGCAACTGTACCTTCCTGACGACCTACCTAACGTTCTCAGCCACAGCAGAAGCTGGATTTTCCAGAACTGCCCTCCAACGGTAGCATTTCCCATGCATCTCTCAACCCTAATCCTTGGAGTATATAAAGAGGCTGAAGACTGAAAGAAACGGCGAGAGGCAAGAAGCAAGAAGCATTCACATACGCAAGACATATTCAAAATCTTCTAAGTTTTCTTTCATCTGAAATTCATTGAGTTTACTATTAGCTTTTTAGAAGCAAATCTCTTGTAAACGATTCTTTGATAAACAGTTTGTTTAGTTCCTTTAGGAGATCAAGGTTGATCGGATCCTAGAGAAGACTAAGAGAGTGAATCTTAGTGTGAGCTAAGTCAGTGTAATTGTTAGTCACTTGTAGGTTTCAAGTGCAGTTGTAACTCTTACCTGATTAGTGGATTGCCTTCATTCTAAGAAGGAAGAAATCACCTTAACGGGTGGACTGGAGTAGCTTGAGTGATTTATCAAGTGAACCAGGATAAAATCCTTGTGTGCTTTTCTATCTCTTATCTTTTGCACTTAAGTTCTCGAAAGATTTGTCAAAATCTTTAAGGTGGAAGTTTTATACTGAAAACGTTATTCAAACCCCCCTTTCTACCGTTTTTCATACCTTCAATTGGTATCAGAGCGCAAGTTCTGATTACCACACCTAACAGTGTTCAGTGATCCGGGCCGGTGTGAAAAACAATGGCTGCCACCACCAGTGAAACTCAAAGAGATGGTTACAATGCAAAGCCTCCTATGTTCGACGGTCAAAGGTTCGAATATTGGAAAGATAGACTGGAAAGTTTCTTTCAGGGTTTCGATGCAGATCTCTGGGATATTATTGTGGATGGCTACGAGCGTCCAGTTGATGCAGATGGCAAAAAGATCCCAAGGTCAGAGATGACTGCAGATCAAAAGAAGCTGTACTCACAACATCACAAAGCAAGAGCAATTCTTCTAAGTGCTATTTCCTATGAAGAGTACCAGAAGATTACAGATCGTGAGTTTGCAAAAGGCATTTTCGAATCTCTGAAGATGTCTCATGAAGGAAACAAGAAAGTCAAAGAATCAAAGGCATTGTCTTTGATCCAAAAGTATGAATCCTTCATCATGGAGCCAAATGAGTCCATTGAAGAAATGTTCTCCAGATTTCAGTTGCTTGTAGCTGGCATACGACCTCTCAACAAGAGCTACACAACAAAAGATCATGTCATAAGGGTCATCAGGTGTCTTCCTGAAAGTTGGATGCCTCTGGTGACTTCAATAGAGCTCACGAGAGACGTTGAGAATATGAGTTTAGAAGAACTCATCAGCATTTTGAAATGCCATGAGCTGAAGCGCTCAGAGATGCAAGATCTGAGGAAAAAGTCCATAGCCTTGAAATCCAAATCTGAAAAGGCTAAGGTTGAGAAGTCAAAGGCTCTTCAAGCTGAAGAAGAGGAATCTGAAGAAGCATCAGAAGATTCTGATGAAGATGAGCTGACTCTGATCTCCAAGAGACTCAACCGCATCTGGAAGCACAGGCAGAGCAAGTTCAAAGGCTCTGGAAAGGCAAAAGGAAAGTATCTGGGCAGAGCAAGTTCAAAGGCCAGAAGAAGTCTTCAATCAAGGAAGTCACATGTTTTGAGTGCAAAGAATCTGGGCACTACAAAAGTGATTGTCCAAAGTTGAAGAAAGACAAGAAGCCAAAGAAGCACTTCAAGACGAAGAAGAGTCTGATGGTGACATTTGATGAATCAGAGTCAGAGGATGTTGACTCTGATGGTGAAGTCCAAGGACTCATGGCGATTGTCAAAGACAAGGAAGCAGAGTCAAAGGAAGCTGTTGACTCTGACTCAGAATCAGAAGGAGATCCTAACTCAGACGATGAAAACGAGATATCCTTGATAGCTCCACTGAAACACCAATCATGGTATCTGGACAGTGGATGCTTGCGTCACATGACGGGAGAAAGGCGTATGTTCCGAGAGCTGAAACTTAAGCCTGGAGGCGAAGTTGGCTTTGGAGGAAATGAAAAGGGTAAAATTGTTGGTACTGGTACTATTTGTGTAGATAGTAGTCCATGCATTGATAATGTGTTATTGGTAGACGGCTTAACACATAACTTATTGTCTATAAGTCAATTAGCTGACAAGGGTTATGATGTTATATTCAATCAAAAGTCCTGTCGGGCTGTAAGTCAGATCGATGGCTCTGTTCTGTTTAACAGCAAGAGGAAGAACAACATTTATAAGATCAGATTATCTGAGTTGGAGGCTCAGAATGTGAAGTGCCTTCTGTCTGTTAATGAAGAGCAGTGGGTATGGCATAGACGGTTAGGGCATGCCAGTATGAGAAAGATTTCTCAGCTGAGCAAGCTAAACCTTGTCAGGGGCTTACCCAATCTGAAGTTCGCTTCAGACGCTCTTTGTGAAGCATGTCAGAAATGCAAATTCACAAAAGTCCCTTTCAAGGCAAAGAATGTTGTCTCAACCTCAAGGCCGTTGGAACTTCTGCATATCGACCTTTTTGGACCAGTGAAAACTGAGTCTATAGGTGGCAAGAGATATGGGATGGTTATCGTTGATGACTATAGCCGCTGGACATGGGTAAAGTTTCTAACCCGCAAGGATGAGTCTCATGCTGTGTTCTCTACCTTCATTGCTCAAGTGCAAAACGAGAAGGCTTGTAGGATTGTGCGTGTCAGAAGTGACCATGGTGGAGAGTTTGAGAATGACAAGTTTGAGAGTCTGTTTGATTCCTATGGAATTGCACATGATTTCTCTTGTCCCAGAACTCCTCAACAAAATGGTGTTGTTGAGAGGAAGAACAGAACTCTTCAGGAGATGGCTAGAACCATGCTCCAAGAAACTGGCATGGCTAAGCACTTTTGGGCAGAGGCAGTAAATACAGCATGTTACATTCAGAACAGAATCTCTGTGAGACCAATTCTGAATAAGACTCCTTATGAATTGTGGAAGAACATAAAACCCAACATTTCTTATTTTCATCCTTTTGGCTGTGTTTGTTATGTTCTCAATACGAAGGATAGATTGCATAAATTTGATGCTAAGTCTTCTAAGTGTCTATTACTCGGTTACTCTGAGAGATCTAAAGGTTTTAGATTTTATAATACTGATGCTAAGACTATTGAAGAATCTATTCATGTTAGATTTGACGATAAGCTTGACTCTGACCAGTCAAAGCTAGTTGAAAAGTTTGCAGATTCAAGCATTAATGTTTCTGACAAAGGCAAAGCTCCAGAGGAAGATGAGCCAGAGGAAGATGAACCAGAGGAAGAAGCTGGTCCCTCTAACTCACAAACTCTGAAGAAGAGCAGAATCACTGCAGCTCACCCTAAGGAATTGATTCTGGGCAACAAAGACGAACCAGTCAGAACCAGATCTGCCTTCAGACCTTCTGAAGAGACCTTGCTCAGTCTGAAAGGATTGGTGTCCTTAATTGAACCCAAGTCCATAGATGAAGCTCTTCAGGACAAGGATTGGATTCTGGCCATGGAAGAAGAACTGAATCAATTTTCAAAGAATGATGTTTGGAGCTTAGTGAAGAAGCCTGAGAATGTCCATGTTATTGGAACGAAGTGGGTATTCAGAAACAAGCTGAATGAGAAAGGAGATGTAGTCAGAAACAAGGCAAGGCTAGTTGCTCAAGGCTACAGCCAGCAGGAAGGAATAGACTACACTGAAACATTTGCTCCAGTAGCAAGACTGGAGGCAATCAGACTGTTGATCTCTTTCTCAGTAAATCACAACATAGTTCTACATCAGATGGACGTAAAGAGTGCCTTCCTAAATGGTTATATCTCAGAGGAAGTCTATGTTCATCAACCCCCAGGTTTTGAAGATGAGAAGAAACCAGACCATGTGTTCAAATTGAAGAAATCACTCTACGGTCTGAAGCAAGCTCCCAGAGCATGGTATGAGAGACTTAGCTCATTCCTTCTGGAGAATGAGTTTGTAAGGGGTAAAGTAGATACAACTCTTTTTTGCAAGACTTATAAAGATGATATCTTAATTGTGCAAATCTATGTTGATGATATTATATTTGGTTCTGCTAATCAATCTCTATGCAAAGAATTTTCTGGGATGATGCAGGCTGAGTTTGAGATGAGTATGATGGGAGAATTAAAGTACTTTCTGGGAATACAAGTTTATCAAACACCAGAAGGAACATATATCCATCAGAGCAAGTACACTAAAGAACTTCTGAAGAAGTTCAATATGCTGCAATCTACAGTGGCCAAGACTCCAATGCATCCTACATGCATTCTGGAGAAAGAAGATAAAAACGGTAAAGTATGTCAGAAGCTCTATCGTGGCATGATAGGTTCACTTCTATACTTAACTGCATCTAGGCCAGACATATTATTTAGTGTTCACTTATGTGCTCGTTTCCAATCAGATCCAAGGGAAACCCACTTAACTGCTGTTAAGAGGATCCTAAGATATCTGAAAGGCACCACTAACCTTGGCTTGATGTATAAGAAAACATCAGAGTATAAGCTTTCAGGTTATTGTGATGCTGATTATGCTGGAGATAGAACAGAGAGAAAAAGTACTTCTGGAAATTGTCAATTTCTGGGAAGCAATCTAGTCTCATGGGCAAGCAAGAGGCAATCAACCATTGCACTATCAACTGCAGAAGCAGAATATATCTCAGCAGCAATATGCAGCACTCAGATGCTCTGGATGAAACATCAGCTGGAGGATTATCAGATCCTTGAGAGCAATATCCCAATCTATTGTGATAACACTGCTGCAATCTCATTGAGTAAGAATCCTATCTTGCATTCAAGGGCAAAGCACATTGAGGTAAAGTATCACTTTATTAGAGATTATGTACAGAAGGGCGTACTTCTTCTGAAGTTTGTTGATACTGACCATCAATGGGCAGATATCTTTACAAAGCCCTTAGCAGAGGATAGATTTAATTTTATTCTGAAAAATCTAAACATGGACTTTTGTCCAGAGTGAAGATGGATCAGAACCTCTGACTATGATACTTCTTGATCAGAAGATGTCTAGTCCAGAAGGTAACTCAATCAGAGTGTGTGTGCCCACTGGTACTGACTCTGAAGCTGAGACAACAACGCGTGTGTCAGTTTTTCTGATGCATAGTTCCTTGTGCCCGTGTGACAGTCTGTTATGATTGCGTGTAGATGTGCTTCTCTCCTGTGTGTGATTGTGTATTTTACTGTTACTATCTATCTTTAATTTTCAACCGTTGATCTTAAAGTGCTTTTTGAATCAACAACGGTTATTTGATAAAACCCACTATACACACACGTTCTCTTTCACTTCCGGTTTTTGCTCTCGCTCTCTCTGCTTTTCAAAACCGCTCTTCTCGATTTCTCTCTCGATCTTTCTTCATCTTCCAACCTTCATCTTCTACCTCAAACCTTCAACCTCTTCAAAAATGGTGAGACAAACCAGAAGATCTACTGCAGATGCACCTCAGTTCCCTCACATGGAAGTTGGTCTGGCAACGGGTCAAAGGGGCCCTGAGAATCCGACACCCGATCAAGGTCAAGCTCAAGAGCAGATTCTTCCAATTGCAGAACGGGGCTGTGCCGTTCACTGTGTATATCCTCCTGAGGAACTCCAAGTCCTGGCAGAATGGAGATTCAACCTCGACAACTTGGCTACAAATGGGTATGATCTTCGTCCTGAAGTCCAAGCTCAAGGTTGGGGAAATTACTTCAACAGACTTCGAGGACCGGTGTATGATAGATTGGTCAAGGAATTCTGGAAGCACGCCGACTGCGATGATACTCAGGTGGTATCTCATATTCTTGGCAGAAAGATCATCATCACGGAGAAGTCCTTCGTGAACTTGCTGGGTGCAGACACTGCTTATGGGTATCGTTTCCAACTCACGGAATCGAAACTGAAACCCAGCACCAAGGACACAATCAACCAGGCCCTGTACACCACATTCAAACCGGGCAAGACGAGTTACAAGGTGATGGACCTTCACCCCAAACTCAGGATCTGGCACAAGATCCTACTTCACTGCATAAACCAGAGACCAAAGGGCAGTTCTCCAGACTACATCAACTTCAACCAGAAGGTGATGTTGTTCTTCATCCAAGATCAGAAGAAGATCTGCCTTCCCTACTTCCTGTTCTCCTACTTGAAGGAATGCATCCGGAAGTCTCGCACCACTGCCTCCATCAAGTCTGCAATCAAATATATCCCCTTTGGGAGGCTGCTCTCAGACTTTCTCATTGAAAGCAACTTGGTGCAAGATCTGGTCAATGCTGGATGTGTAGAGGATCTGAGCACCATAGTCAGTGATGTCTTCACTGCAAACTCTCTGAAGAAGATGGGTTTGGTCCAGAAGAAGATTGCTCCTGCTCATGAAGACACATCTTCTGAGATCAGAGGTAGAAGGATGCCTCTGAATGACTACCCTCTGTGGACTCAGGCAGACAATCCTGACGCCATCAGATGCTATGTTGAAGACCTCAGGGCTCAAGGATTCGAAATTGACCTTGATGATTTCGTCAGCAGACTACCACCAGCTCCAGAGTTTCCTTCTCCTCCCAAGAGGAAAGCTCAGAGGCAGATGGTTCTGGACGAATCTTCTGAGGAATCTGATGTCCCTCTGGTCACAAAGAAGAAGAGAAAGCCTGATGATGGTGATGATAGTGATCATGAAGATGGTCCTCCCAAGAAGAAGAAGAAGACAGTCAGAATCGTGGTGAAGCCTACTCGGGTGGAACCAGCTGCTGAGGTGGTCAGAAGGACTGAACCTCCTGTCAGAGTGACTCGATCATCAGCACATTCAAGTAAGCCTGCACTTGCTTCTGATGATGATTTGAATTTATTTGATGCACTCCCTATTTCTGCCTTGCTCCAACACTCCTCAAATCCCCTCACTCCTATTCCTGAATCCCAACCAGCCGCACAAACCACCTCTCCACCACATTCCCCAAGATCTTCTTTCTTTCAACCTTCCCCTACTGAAGCACCTCTCTGGAATTTGCTTCAGAACCAACCCTCTAGGTCAGAAGAACCAACCTCTCTCCTTACCATTCCGTACGACCCATTATCTTCTGAACCAATCATCCATGAACAACCAGAGCCAAACCAAACAGAACCACAACCCAGAACGTCTGATCACTCTGTTCCCAGAGCATCAAAACGTCCTGCTGCCAGAACCACGGATACAGATTCTTCAACAGCCTTTACACCTGTATCCTTCCCAACCAATGTTGCTGATTCTTCTCCCTCCAATAACTCTGAATCTATTAGAAAATTCATGGAGGTTAGAAAAGAAAAGGTGTCTACCTTAGAGGAATATTACCTTACATGTCCAAGCCCTAGGAGATATCCTGGCCCTAGACCTGAACGTCTAGTTGACCCAGATGAACCTATCTTGGCCAATCCTTTACAAGAGGCAGACCCTTTGGCTCAACAAGCTCACCCTGCCCCTGACCAACAAGAGCCTATTCAACCAGAACCTGAACCCGAACATTCAGTGTCTAACCAATCCTCGGTTAGATCACCCCATCCTCTGGTTGAAACTTCAGATCCTCACCTTGGAACCTCTGAACCCAATGCTCAACTGATTAACATTGGTTCTCCACAAGGTGCCTCTGAAGCCCATAGCAGCAATCACCCAGCCTCTCCTAAACCCAACCTCTCCATAATTCCTTATACTCACCTCCAACCCACATCTCTCTCTGAGTGCATCAATATTTTCTATCATGAAGCCTCCTTGAGGCTCCGCAATGTGCACGGTCAGACTGACCTCAGTGAGAATGCTGAATGTGTGGCTGATGAGTGGAATAATCTGGGCACTTGGCTGGTGGCTCAAGTTCCAATTATGATGCAGCTCCTGCATGCAGAGGGAAGTCAGAGCATTGAGGCTGCCAAGCAAAGGTTTGCTCGAAGGGTGGCTCTTCATGAACAAGAACAGAGAAATAAGCTGCTTGAAGCCATTGAAGAAGCCAAGAGAAAGAAGGCTCAAGCAGAAGAAGCTGCACGTCAAGCAGCAGCTCAAGCTGAACAAGCCAGACTTGAGGCAGAGCGACTTGAAGCTGAGGCTGAAGCTCTTAGATGCCAAGCACTTGCACCAGTTGTGTTTACTCCTGCTGCTTCTGCTTCCATTCCAGATCCTCAAGCTGCTCAGAATGTTCCTTCCAGTTCAACTCAGCCAAGCTCATCCAGACTCGACATCATGGAACAGCGTCTTGACATTCATGAATCCATGCTGATTGAGATGAAGCACATGATGATGGAACTTCTGCGACGATCTGACAAACCTTAATCTTAGGATCTCTTCTTTTTTCTTTCTTTTTCGTTAACATTTTTTTTTGTTAAACTCTGTTTCTTTTTACTTATTTATGCTACTTTATTCTTTTGTGAATCTATGCATATCTATATATAATTGTGTCACATATGTTTGCAAAACTCTTTTTATTCATTATAACTTTATGTTTACATCATACATTCTTTCCCTAAGTCTAGAATGGAGGATCCCTCCTCATTCTTCTGCACTCCTGGCGCTGCTCAGACCTATCCTTCTCCAGACGCTCCAGTACATGCTGGATGTTGTTGTGTCTGACCTTTAGCTCATCCATCTCCAGAATCTCTTCTGAAGTCCTGAGCTTCTCTTCCAAACTTTCTTTTTCTTCCAGCAGCTTGAGTTCAAGCCGGCTGAGTTCTTGCACCTCCTCAACGAAGGCAAGAAATTCTTTCAGGTCTCTCTCCAACTCTGGACGCAGGTCCTCTTCCAGCAGTGTCCGTGTTAGCTCCGAGATGGTCGCTGTACCCTCTGGATGCCTGATGTTCAGGAACAAGTCCTCCTCGAAGGCCTTCTTCCTCAGCTCTTCTAGTGCTACGCTGTATGATGCCATTTTTTTTTCTTTACTGAAAATTGTTCGAGGTGTGAAGCTTACCCTACTCTCCAACGCTTTATATAGGCTTCACTTTCTCTCTGAAAGTTAATGCTCCTACGGTTTCTCGAGGTTAAGTTCTTGGTAACTGACCCTTCTCTTTACTCACTTAACCGGTGGTAAACGTTCTTCTCTTGCATTAACTCTTCCATTTATATTCTCCTAACTCTGATTCTTGCATCTTTTTCTTTTTCTTTAAACTTAGACCTTCTCTAAGGGGGAGTACCTTGTACTTCAAGCTAAGTTTTTCACACCCCAAGCTTTTTGCTTATGACAAAAAGGGGGAGTAAACCCAGTTTTTGATGTGTAAGATGTGTTAGTGTGATTTATTTTTCTTTTGGAGATTTTAAGAGTTCCACCTTCATGACCATAGATGTGTCACTGGGCAAATACAAGGAATACATTTCACTTCTTCTGAAGTGATTATAAGTTGACTCTGATACCCAAGACTCTGATACCTTGTCCATGACTCTGATTACTTATGCGCTCTGATTACTCGATTTTCATCTATGTCATAAGTTTTTCACTCTGAACTCTTATTTTATTTAGCTCAGAATCTAGACTTTACTAACGTTTTCATCAAGTATTAGATTCAGGGGGAGCTAAGCTCAGAATCAAGCAGTGACTTGAATTCAGAATGAGCAAGATAAACTATTCACATCAGGATAAGTCTTATTCTATATCTCTAAACTCTGAGTGAATTCAGTTTAATGTTTAAGAATTGTTCATCAAAAATCTCAGTTTTGTCATCATCAAAAAGGGGGAGATTGTAAGATCAAGTTTTGATCTAGTAGTACAACTCTATGTTTTGATGATTACAAGTTAACCTTTTGATATGAACAATTGTGGTACTCTAACGTGTTTTTCTGAGTGTGCTATTTACAGGCTCTGACCTCAACTCAATCTCACACGAATCAGAAGCACCGTGTATAAAGAGTGACCCAAGCAACGCTTTCGCATTCACCATGTTCAGTATGAACAGTGGAAAAGCTTCAGAAGTTCTGAAGCTATACAAACTCTGATGTGGACTCAGTCGCTAGAAGCTCTGAAGATCCAGAAGTTCTGATAACCAAGAAACACTGAAGGTTCAGATGTTCTGATGGTGTAGAAGACTCTGAAGATCCAGAAGCTGAATAGTGGAAACTCTGAAGTCCAGAAGCAAGAAACTCTGAAGGCCATGTTCTTCCCTCTGAGTTCAGAATCAGAAGATACAATGGTCAGAGGATCTGTGCTTTCCCTCTGACTCTGATCAACCGGCTTCACAAGTTCCAATACGAAGCATTCCTCTGATCAGAAGTCTCCTAGGTTTAAAGGTCGCGTCGCTATCCAAGTACAAAAGCAACTGTACCTTCCTGACGACCTACCTAACGTTCTCAGCCACAGCAGAAGCTGGATTTTCCAGAACTGCCCTCCAACGGTAGCATTTCCCATGCATCGCTCAACCCTAATCCTTGGAGTATATAAAGAGGCTGAAGACTGAAAGAAACGGCGAGAGGCAAGAAGCAAGAAGCATTCACATACGCAAGACATATTCAAAATCTTCTAAGTTTTCTTTCATCTGAAATTCATTGAGTTTACTATTAGCTTTTTAGAAGCAAATCTCTTGTAAACGATTCTTTGATAAACAGTTTGTTTAGTTCCTTTAGGAGATCAAGGTTGATCGGATCCTAGAGAAGACTAAGAGAGTGAATCTTAGTGTGAGCTAAGTCAGTGTAATTGTTAGTCACTTGAAGGTTTCAAGTGCAGTTGTAACTCTTACCTGATTAGTGGATTGCCTTCATTCTAAGAAGGAAGAAATCACCTTAACGGGTGGACTGGAGTAGCTTGAGTGATTTATCAAGTGAACCAGGATAAAATCCTTGTGTGCTTTTCTATCTCTTATCTTTTGCACTTAAGTTCTCGAAAGATTTGTCAAAATCTTTAAGGTGGAAGTTTTATACTGAAAACGTTATTCAAACCCCCCCTTTCTACCGTTTTTCATACCTTCATTGGAATCAGGTACAGAAGAATCATCTTCCTCATAATTTCTAGTCAGTTTTTCCAAGATAAGCTGCTGACTATTTTGGATTTGTTTGAGACTTTTAACCTCAGTCTTGAGGGAATTGACTTCAGATTGAAGGTCTTGAATAGTGACGGGTTTGACCGTAGATTTCTCAAGACGCTTGAAAGTATCTCTAAGATTGAATTTATTGGTGGTTATAGGACTTTTGGGAGGCCTATCTTCAAGAGTAGATCTGAGGCGTTCCAAATAGATTTTCTTTTCCTCAGGATCAGGGATAGAATTAATGGCCCTGAAGAGAAGATCTTGTTCATTGGTCAAAGTGTTGATGGACAAGGTATTGACGGAAGATGATGATTGAGAATCATCATTCTGAATTTGATTTAGGTCTTCAGAGACCTCAGAATCCGAAGGATTAGATTCTTCTTCATCAGAAGTTTGAATGAGGAGATTGTTGATCTTGTCCTCGATCTCAGGTTCAAGATGAAGCTCAGAGATTCTCCTTTTGAGTCTGCAATACCTGCTAATATGGCCCGGCTTGCCGCAGTTGTAGCAGGTAACATCTTTTCCTTGAGAGGGTCTAGTCTCAGAAGGGTTCTTTGGAATTTGCGAAGATTGGGGTTTTGATCTAGGCTTGGGTTTCCTATGATCATTCCTGCTAGATCTCTTTCTCCATTGTTGTTTGGGATGAGGATCTTGCTTTCTGGGTTTAGGTTTCTTGGGACAACCTTGAATTCCGAATTGTTCGCAGAAAGTACCCAAATCCCTGCGATTCTGAGACTTCTCCTTAGTGAGTTGCTGTTGGATTTTGTCATCCTGACAGATTTTGAGAGCAACTCTTTGAATGATAGCTATGAGCTGTCCATAACTAAGGGTGTGATATGGGATTTCTCCCCCCGGATTTTGGCTTCTAAGTTTCTCACGAACTTTGTCGCCAAAAGATTTAGGAAGACCGGCCAGGAATTTCTCTTTCCAGAAGGCTTGTTGGCTGTCTTCACGGGTGTAAACCCTGGTCAGGAAGGTATCCTTATACCATCTGAAATCACCCAAAGATTTGCACTTAAGATTGGACAAAAGATCACCAGATCTGTCCTTGATGAGGGAAGGATCTCCAACAAAATGTTGGGCTATGGTAAAGATTAAGGAGTTGACAGCATCAGAGATGAATTTGCCATCTTCCATGATAGGATTACCTTCTTCATCAGTCTTGACAGCGGTCAAGATCTGATCCTTCTCGTCTTGAGTGAGATTATTATCCCACCAACCTTTGAGCTGGCCACAGAAACCAGCAACCAAGACTTCAACGATAAGAGATTCAGGACAATTGTTGGCGGTAACATAGGCAGTGGCTACCATAGTCATATTTTGGAGGATTTTGGTGATGCCATACTCGTTTTCACCATCAATATTCCATTCATAGACATTGTTGGCTTTGAAGCTTTTGAAGTTTGAAGATTCTTCTAAGAGAAGATCAGGAGCAGTAGCTCTAGGATAGTAGAGCTTGGTTTCTTTTCTCCACTGATTCTTAGAATTGTGAATGACAGTATTGATCGGAATACTTTTGATAGATTGAACGTCAGACTTCATAGATTGAATATCAGAATCAGACTCAACCTTACCATCTTCAATATTATTTAAAGAAGTAGAGGTATTACGAGTAGAAGTACGAGTTTTTGGAGGAGGAGGAGCAGTAATAGTGGGATTAGAAACTGCTTCCGGAGTAGGTTCCGGAGTCTCAGGAGGTTCCGGAGTCTCAGGAATAACTTGTTTGAGAAGCTGAAGTTGCTCTACCACCTTTTGGAGGAGCTCATTGTCAGATTCCTTTTTTGCTCGAAGAGTTTGAGCCGAGTGTCTGGAACGGCTACTGATTTGAAAAGGTTTGAAAAGAGGTTTTTCAAGTTGACATCCTTTAGGGTATCAAGATTAGAAGAGGAAGGTTCAATCTTGACCTTTTCTTTTCCTTTCCTGGAAGAGGAATCCTGCACTTGGGATTCTCCAAGAATTTGAAGATACTTATTGGTATAATTGGATTGTTCCATGAGGTCTTTGATGTCTTTACCAGTGACATCACCTTCTTCTTTCCTAGTCTTGAAGGGAGAAGCTAGGACAGGTGTAGATTGAGCTCCTTTAAGAAGGAAAGGAGTTTTAGGTGGCAGGTTAGAAAGGGTTTCTTTTCCATCCTTATGCTGCCATTTAACCATGTCAATTTGGAAGGGGTAAGATTTCCAATTCTTGTTGGCATAATCTTGAAACCATTCAAAAAAGAAGATGTTTTGCTGGGTTTTCTCAAGGAACCCATAGAATTTTTCTTGGATCTTCTTTCTCTTTTCACCCTGATACTTTGCAAAGAACCATTTTCTTTGCTGAGTCCATCGGTCAGAGTAGAAATCTGCCTTGATACTTCCTTTGTCGATGACGAATTCAGTAGTGATTGTTCCAATGAAATCAGAAGTTTCTCCAGGGTTTCTAGAGAAGAATACGTTGGAGATAAGGTGGATTGATGATCTTCATCACCCTTGTCATAGGTAGTCTTGACAGGAGTGGTATTGACATATCCAGCCAAATGGATAGTAGATCCGTCATGAGAGAGGGAAGGTCGAGCGCTAGACTCGGGTTGGTTCCTTCTAGTCATAGAAAAAGATCTTCTAGACATGGCTGATTGGAAATCATTTGAGGATGTCCTAATAGATCTAGGGATATAGAAGGAATTTCTCCTATCAAAGATGAGATCTACTTGGCCAGATTGGTGTTGGATGATTTCACGAAACTCAGGAGTTTCAACAGGTTGGGCTGGAGTAGCCTTTTCCAAAGACCATTTTTCTGGAAGGGTGATATCACTCCATTGGATGGTTTTGGGCACAATAACATTGGCCTTATCATAATCTGTGAGGAAGAGGGTAGTTTCTCCAGATTTTTCACAATTGGTTCGCAAGAAGTAAGATTTGATAGAGTTCATTACCTTGTATTGAACCCTGTAGATCAAAGAGATTGGAATGGAATCTTCTTTCATATCAAGGCCGTGAAGCTTGATATTTAGGAAGAGGACATCAAGGATGTTTTTATCTTCCAGACTAACAGTTAGATCTGGGAAGCAATTGAAAAAGATTGGTCCATTACTCAGGCTGGTTTCAACCGTTCCTAAGAGGGAGTCATGGAATTGATTATGTCTAACATCCCTAAGACAAAGGAGTACAGCGATGTCAAGAGATTTCCTGGTTAGGGGTTTAAGACCAACTTGAACACTACCTATATGAAGATAGTTGAAGTTCTTGCTGATATGTTCTTTGATGCTTTTCTCGGAAAGCAGATGGATTTCTTCATCATCAGATCTGAGCTTGTAGGTTTGCTCAACGGTTTTGATAATGAAATCTGATCGTTTGAAAAAGGATCCGTTTGGTTTGTAGATCTCAGCATGAGAAATTTTTGGAATTTCCCAGTTGTCAAGATCTTGATTGATATCTTCAAAATGAATTTCTTCTTTGAAGACAGATTTGGATAATTGATTGGATTGATGAGGATGATCGATAGAAGAAGAAGAGGGTTGGGAAGATCTGAAAGAAAGCTTAGAAGAGAAAGAGCGAAGCATCAAGAAAGATAGATCTTCCTCACCCGTAAGTATCATCGCCATCACCTGGTTCTATAGAAATAGATAAATAAATTAGAAATATAAGTTATGTTCTGTATTGTTCTTAATAGTTGAGCAGTATAGATCTGGATCAGACTTAAGCCACCAGAAAAAGAAACTAAACAAGGACATTAAAAATATTCAGAACTTAATAACATGTATGTAGTATGGCCAATATAGACTTACTGCCACACAGGGACTTACTGCCTTCAACGCCTCCGCTGCAGAGATGATCATAAGTCTGAATAGTAATAATCCTAGAAGGTTTTCAAAAGAGCTTTCATTTTAGTTTAGTTCAAAGTGTACTACCAGTCCAGATCCCGACCATAGTGCTTAATTATATAAGAACATAACAGAGAAATAACTTATATCTAACATATTTAGCATGTTCCTACTTCCCCATCAGGCTCTGATACCAAGAGGGGGTCGGAAGCAGAAGGTGGGGGATGAGAAGAGGATTAAGAGAAGTAGGACGCCACCACGGAGGGGCTTTTTGCAGAATTAAATTGCAGAAATTAAAAACAGGAATTAAAACAGGAGGCTCAGCCTTCCATAAACAGAAAAATAAAACTTGAACAAGATATATATTACATAAACATTGATTACAAAACTGAAACTTAAAAACTGAAAAACTGAAACTTAAAAACAGAAAAGATTGAAAGAAAGGAAAACTGAAGGAGAACTTACAGAAGGAATTCTCTCAGTGTTTCTCTCTCTAAACTCTCTATCTAAGCTCTACCAAAACTCTGCCTAACAAGGTTCAGAATGAGCCTATTTAAAGAAAAGATTGGACACTGTTTGAATAGTTCCGGTTGAATAGTTCCGGTAGACGGTACTATTTGACTGGCACTATTTGCTACAGTAAAAAGTCAATTTTACTGTTGCTACAGTACAAAAATTGAATTATTACAGAATAAAATGATTACAAGACGACAAACTTAGCAGAAGTCATCATCATCTGATTCTGTGGTTTGGACAAAATCTGACGACCCAAGAGAGGATGGCTCGGAGACTTTGTGTTGAGGGGCCTTTGAAGATGAGGCCTGCTCAATTGGCTCCTTCAATAATTGAAGAGCAGATTGAAGATTTCTTAGCAAGTCTTCTTCTGTTGAAGCTCCTGCAAGGGCCGCTGTGATGTGGGCCTTTTGATTTAGCAAGAAGCTGGTTTGCGGATTTGCATGCTTGAGATATTTCTGATTGGTTCTGAACCATTGGCTCACATTTTCTTTGTGGGCTTTTGTCGCATCAAAGATTTTCCACCATTTGATGAGAGCCTGTTTGTAAAGGATTGGTTGGGTTTTGGTCTTAAGACCATAACGCCAAGAGAACACCCAAGAGAGGGAAAAGATTGTAAAAAAGTTTAAACAATCTGGATAATTGTTCAACTCTTTGTTCCAGTGTTTAATGAAGTGATTGTATCCCTCAAGAACTTCAGAGGGGAAAATTTCAGCTGTAGGTCCAAAGAAGCTCCACCATGAATGAAACCAATTTGGAAAAGAATATTTGTTGGTCCATTTAAAATAAATGAGCCAAGAATGTTTGAAACTTTTGTTTTGCAGACCAAGGATTATATTATCCCAAGCCCTGATATAGTCCCAATAATTAAAACCAACTGGGTCGAAATTCTGGGAGAACTTTTTGTAACTGTTTGGATTTGGTCCAAAGTCTTTGGGACGAAGGACACGGAGGATTTGTAGTGTAGAATGGGTAATTAGGGAATTATCATTTTTATCCCTGAAATGTTTGATTTCCACACTGTTTGTGTCAACCAAAATAAACTCATAGAATCTTTGGTTTTTGATTGGGTGAGTGAGATCAAGATAACTTGGGAAGAGCTTGGTACCAATTTTATTGGCCAGGTTAACTCCTCCAGAATTGTCCCACCATTCTGGTTCGATGAAGGTTTGGAATTTCATATCTGCTTTAGCCAAGTAACCTGAATTTGGGCTAGGTCGGGCAACTGGGCTAGGTTGGGCAACAACAACAGGTTTCTTTCCATCATGAGTTGCTAAGCTTTTTGTTCTTTCAATAAAAGATTGGAGGGATTGGAGATCTAGGTCATCATCTTTATCAGCGATGCTTGCCCAAGATTTATTTGGTAAATTGATGAGTCCCTGAGGAACATTATCCAGGCCTGCTTGTTTGAAGGCAAGGAGAGTTGGAATTGATAAAGCATAATCAGCTTTGGTTTGTTTTGGTTGTGAAGATTGGTTTTGAGCAGTGGGCTCAGATTTTTGGACAGTGGGTCCAGATTGATGGGCAGTGGGCCCAGATAAGATTCAAGAGTCAGAGATTATAATACCTTTGCTCTTTTCTTTGTTTCTTCCTCTTCCTCGGGAGGAGGAAGATCCTCCTCTGGAGGACATCTTATGATCTTCCCTGCAAATATTCACGAGTGAGGAAATCAGGGAGAGAATTGTTAGATCCTTTTATATATTCAATATCGAAGTCAAAAACGCTTAAAATAGCTTGCCATCTGGCAAAGATATGTTTTGAAGCTAAGTTTTTGACATCTTTTTGTAAGATTTCTTTCGCAGATTTGCAGTCAACACGGACTAAGAATTTTTGATTAATCAAATCAGATTGAAATTTTGAAATAGATAAAACGATTGCTAAAACTTCTTTTTTGACAGTAGAATAATTCTGTTGAGCAGGATTCCAATGTTTTGAAGTAAAAGCAATAATTTGTTCCTTGTCAAAAACCTTTTGTTTCAAAATACCACCAAAGCCAATATCAGAGGCATCAGTTTCAATAATTTTGAAAGCTTGAGGATTAGGGAGATAAAGACAAGGGAGATTTTTGACACGAAGTTTGATTTGTTTGACCACATTGGTATGAATATCGGACCAAGGTGGAGGATCCTTCTTGAGTCTATCATGAAGGGGTTTGATTATGGTACTGAGTTGAGGACAGAAGTCCGCAACATAATTGAGACAACCCAGGAATCTTTGTAGTTGGGTTTTGTCAATGATTTGATCAGGGAATTTATCCGTGAACTCGATGGCTCTATTGATAGGAATGATGGTTCCTTGGTGGATGTTGTGACCAAGGAATCTGATTTTGGTTTGGAATAAACTGACCTTTGTCTTGGATACAGCCAAGCCATTCTTTTTGATTACAGAGATGAACGTATTGAGATGTTTGAAATGTTGATCTAAAGTTTGGGAAAAGATTAGAACATCGTCAATGTAGACAATAGTGAATTTGGAATAAGGATTGAAGATTTCGTTCATAATCCTTTGGAATTCAGATGGGGCGTTCTTTAGCCCAAAAGGCATAACGTTCCATTCATACTGCCCAAAAGGAACAGTAAAAGCATTTTTATACCTATCCTTCTCTTGCAATTGGATTTGCCAGAATCCAGATTTCATGTCGAATTTTGAAAAGACCTTAGCATCATGCAGTCTGGCTAAGAGATCTTTCTTGTTGGGGATAGGATATCTAATCCAACAAAGGGCTTGATTGAGAGGTTTGTAGTTAATAACCAGCCTAGGGGTTCCCCGTTCTATCTCAGCTTGTTTGTTGACATAGAAGGCTGCACAGGACCAAGGGCTCTTACTCCTGCGAATAAGTTTCTTATCAAGGAGATCATTGATTTCCTTTTGGCAGAAATGAAGAAGTTCTTCATTCATTTGAATAGGCCTAGCCTTGGTTGGAATCTGTTTGTCTGAAAAATCTTTTTCATAAGGAAGTTCCACCATATGGCTCTTCCTTTCCCAAAAAGCGTTGGGTAGATCAGAACAGATGCTGGATTGAATATTTTCCAAAATATTCTCAATCCTTGATTTAACAGAAGGTTGTTGCAATTGATCCTCAATGGTTCTGTAAGAGATTTCTTCCCTGAGGAAGTTGATCTGCTTCTCCTTGTAGGATATGACGTTCAAAGTCTTATCTATGGGAGGTTCAGAGAATTTGAACAAGATAGGCTGTCCAAGATGCTGAACAGTGATGCCGTTTTCGTCAGTATTATAGGGGAAGAGCTTCTTAATGAAAGGGGTCCCTATAATGATTTTTTGACTCAAATTTCTGACTAACAGAAATGGAGTTTCGATTTCAAGACTACCATTTTTGATGATAGCTGAGGGGATTTTATACTTGATCTTTAGTCTAGATCCTTCAGCAGCGCTGAGCTTCTCAGTAGTTTTCTCAAAATATCTGGTGGGAATGAGTCCCTCCGAGATACAACTGGAATCTGCCCCTGTGTCAAAGAGGGCAGGGATTTCGAGAATAAAATCTCCTATGAGGATTTTGACATGGATGAAGAATTTCTGAATGGTGACCTGGTTAATATTTTCCAGAAAGTCTTCGCAATTGTTGTTAGGAGCAGGATTGGAATCAGGTACAGAAGAATCATCTTCCTCATAATTTCTAGTCAGTTTTTCCAAGATAAGCTGCTGACTATTTTGGATTTGTTTGAGACTTTTAACCTCAGTCTTGAGGGAATTGACTTCAGATTGAAGGTCTTGAATAGTGACGGGTTTGACCGTAGATTTCTCAAGACGCTTGAAAGTATCTCTAAGATTGAATTTATTGGTGGTTATAGGACTTTTGGGAGGCCTATCTTCAAGAGTAGATCTGAGGCGTTCCAAATAGATTTTCTTTTCCTCAGGATCAGGGATAGAATTAATGGCCCTGAAGAGAAGATCTTGTTCATTGGTCAAAGTGTTGATGGACAAGGTATTGACGGAAGATGATGATTGAGAATCATCATTCTGAATTTGATTTAGGTCTTCAGAGACCTCAGAATCCGAAGGATTAGATTCTTCTTCATCAGAAGTTTGAATGAGGAGATTGTTGATCTTGTCCTCGATCTCAGGTTCAAGATGAAGCTCAGAGATTCTCCTTTTGAGTCTGCAATACCTGCTAATATGGCCCGGCTTGCCGCAGTTGTAGCAGGTAACATCTTTTCCTTGAGAGGGTCTAGTCTCAGAAGGGTTCTTTGGAATTTGCGAAGATTGGGGTTTTGATCTAGGCTTGGGTTTCCTATGATCATACCTGCTAGATCTCTTTCTCCATTGTTGTTTGGGAGGAGGATCTTGCTTTCTGGGTTTAGGTTTCTTGGGACAACCTTGAATTCCGAATTGTTCGCAGAAAGTACCCAAATCCCTGCGATTCTGAGACTTCTCCTTAGTGAGTTGCTGTTGGATTTTGTCATCCTGACAGATTTTGAGAGCAACTCTTTGAATGATAGCTATGAGCTGTCCATAACTAAGGGTGTGATATGAGATTTCTCCCCCCGGATTTTGGCTTCTAAGTTTCTCACGAACTTTGTCACCAAAAGATTTAGGAAGACCGGCCAGGAATTTCTCTTTCCAGAAGGCTTGTTGGCTGTCTTCACGGGTGTAAACCCTGGTTAGGAAGGTATCCTTATACCATCTGAAATCACCCAAAGATTTGCACTTAAGATTGGACAAAAGATCACCAGATCTGTCCTTGATGAGGGAAAGATCTCCAACAAAATGTTGGGCTATGGTAAAGATTAAGGAGTTGACAGCATCAGAGATGAATTTGCCATCTTCCATGATTGGATTACCTTCTTCATCAGTCTTGACAGCGGTCAAGATCTGATCCTTCTCGTCTTGAGTGAGATAATTATCCCACCAACCTTTGAGCTGGCCACAGAAACCAGCAACCAAGACTTCAACGATAAGAGATTCAGGACAATTGTTGGCGGTAACATAGGCAGTGGCTACCATAGTCATATTTTGGAGGATTTTGGTGATGCCATACTCGTTTTCACCATCAATATTCCATTCATAGACATTGTTGGCACTGAAGCTTTTGAAGTTTGAAGATTCTTCTAAAAGAAGATCAGGAGCAGTAGCTCTAGGATAGTAGAGCTTGGTTTCTTTTCTCCACTGATTCTTCGAATTGTGAATGACAGTATTGACCGGAATACTTTTGATAGATTGAACGTCAGACTTCATAGATTGAATATCAGAATCAGACTCAACCTTACCATCTTCAATATTATTTAAAGAAGTAGAGGTATTACGAGTAGAAGTACGAGTTTTTGGAGGAGGAGGAGCAGTAATAGTGGGATTAGAAACTGCTTCCGGAGTAGGTTCCGGAGTCTCAGGAGGTTCCGGAGTCTCAGGAATAACTTGTTTGAGAAGCTGAAGTTGCTCTACCACCTTTTGGAGGAGCTCATTGTCAGATTCCTTTTTTGCTCGAAGAGTTTGAGCCGAGTGTCTGGAACGGCTACTGATTCGAAAAGGTTTGAAAAGAGGTTTTTCAAGTTGACATCCTTTAGGGATATCAAGATTGGAAGAGGAAGGTTCAATCTTGACCTTTTCTTTTCCTTTCCTGGAAGAGGAATCCTGCACTTGGGATTCTCCAAGAATTTGAAGATACTTATTGGTATAGTTGGATTGTTCCATAAGGTCTTTGATGTCTTTACCAGTGACATCACCTTCTTCTTTCCTAGTCTTGAAGGGAGAAGCTAGGACAGATGTAGATTGGGCTCCTTTAAGAAGGAAAGGAGTTTTAGGTGGCAGGTTAGAAAGGGTTTCTTTTCCATCCTTATGCTGCCATTTAACCATGTCAATTTGGAAGGGGTAAGATTTCCAATTCTTGTTGGCATAATCTTGAAACCATTCAAAAAAGAAGATGTTTTGCTGGGTTTTCTCAAGGAACCCATAGAATTTTTCTTGGATCTTCTTTCTCTTTTCACCCTGATACTTTGCAAAGAACCATTTTCTTTGCTGAGTCCATCGGTCAGAGTAGAAATCTGCCTTGATACTTCCTTTGTCGATGACGAATTCAGTAGTGATTGCTCCAATGAAATCAGAAGTTTCTCCAGGGGTTTCTAGAGAAGAGTACGTTGGAGATAAGGTGGATTGATGTTCTTCATCACCCTTGTCATAGGTAGTCTTGACAGGAGTGGTATTGACATATCCAGCCAAATGGATAGTAGATCCGTCATGAGAGAGGGAAGGTCGAGCGCTAGACTCGGGTTGGTTCCTTCTAGTCATAGAAAAAGATCTTCTAGACATGGCAGATTGGAAATCAGAGGATGTCCTAATAGATATAGGGATGGAGAAAGAATTTCTTCTATCAAAGATGAGATCTACTTGGCCAGATTGGTGTTGGACAATTTCACGAAACTCAGGAGTTTCAACAGGTTGGGCTGGAGTAGCCTTTTCCAAAGACCATTTCTCTGGAAGGGTGATATCACTCCATTGGATGGTTTTGGGAACAATAACGTTAGCCTTATCATAATCTGTAAGGAAAAGAGTTGTTTCTCCAGATTTCTCACAATTGGTTCGCAAGAAATAAGATTTGATAGAGTTCATTACCTTGTATTGAACCCTGTAGATTAAGGAGATGGGAATGGAATCCTCCTTCATATCAAGGCCGTGAAGCTTGATATTTAGGAAGAGGACATCAAGGATGTTTTTATCTTCCAGACTAACAGTTAGATCTGGGAAGCAATTGAAAAAGATTGGTCCATTACTCAGACTGGTTTCAACCGTTCCTAAGAGGGAGTCATGGAATTGATTATGTCTAACATCCCTAAGACAAAGGAGTACCGCGATGTCAAGAGATTTCCTGGTTAGGGGTTTAAGACCAACTTGAACACTACCTATATGAAGATAGTTGAAGTTCTTGCTGATATGTTCTTTGATGCTTTTCTCGGAAAGCAGATGGATTTCTTCATCATCAGATCTGAGCTTGTAGGTTTGCTCAACGGTTTTGATAATGAAATCTGATCGTTTAAAAAAGGATCCGTTTGGTTTGTAGATCTCAGCATGAGAAATTTTTGGAATTTCCCAGTTGTCAAGATCTTGATTGATATCTTCAAAATGAATTTCTTCTTTGAAGACAGATTTGGATAATTGATTGGATTGATGAGGATGATCGATAGAAGAAGAAGAGGGTTGGGAAGATCTGAAAGAAAGCTTAGAAGAGAAAGAGCGAAGCATCAAGAAAGACAGATCTTCCTCACCCGTAAGTATCATCGCCATCACCTGGTTCTATAGAAACAGATAAATAAATTAGAAATATAAGTTATGTTCTGCGTTGTTCTTAATAGTTGAGCAGTATAGATCTGGATCAGACTTAAGCCACCACAAAAAGAAACTAAACAAGGACATTAAAAATATTCAGAACTGAATAACATGTCTGTAGTATGGCCAATATAGACTTACTGCCACACAGGGACTTACTGCCTTCAACGCCTCCGCTGCAGAGATGATCATAAGTCTGAATAGTAATAATCCTAGAAGGTTTTCAAAAGAGCTTTCATTTTAGTTTAGTTCAAAGTGTACTACCAGTCCAGATCCCGACCATAGTGCTTAATTATATAAGAACAGAACAGAGAAATAACTTATATCTAACATATTTAGCATGTTCCTACTTCCCCATCAGGCTCTGATACCAAGAGGGGGTTTCACCAGATTCCATCTTAAACTGCTCATATTGTTGTATGAGAGCAAGAGCCTTGGTTTCCTTGACCTCTTCATTTCCTTCATGCGTCATGACCAAGGAGTCAAAGATGGATTTAGCAGTTTCTTTGTCAGAGATCTTCTCATACTCAATATATGATATTGAGCTGAATAGCATGGACTTCGCCTTGTGATGATCCTTGAAACGCTTCTTCTGAGCGTCAGTCATTTCAGAACGAGGGATCTTCACTCCTGAAGCATCTACTGGATCAGTATAGCCTTCAATGACCATATCCCAGAGATCTGGGTCAGTGCCAAGGAAATAACATTCTATTCTATCTTTCCAGTACTCAAACTTTTCACCATCAAAGATTGGTGCTCTGAGTTGATTGTTGTTGTTATTGTTGTCAGCGGAAGTATTGGCTTGGGCCATTGCTTGTTTTTCACACAAGGTTCTGGATCACTGAACACTGTTAGGTGTTAAAATCAGAACCGGAGCTCTGATGCCAATTGAAGGTGCGAAAAACACTAGAAAGGGGGGGTTTGAATAGAGTTTTTGAATCTTGGATATACTTTTTCTGCTTTTTCAAAACTCAAAGATAAAAACTAAGTGCTGAATGATAGGAAGTAAAGCACACGAGTATTTTATCCTGGTTCACTTGAGATAAAAGCTCAAGCTAATCCAGTCCACCTGTGAAGGTGATTTCTTCCTTCTTCTGATGAAGGCAATCCACTAAAATCAATGAGTGTTACAACTGCACTTTGCAACCTGCTAAGTGACTAACAATACACTGATTTTCTCACTAGTATCCTCTTAAGAAGCTGATCTATCGATCCTCTTAAGACTAGCTAAATACTGAATCAGCCTTGATTCAGTCCTCTCAAGATCCGACCAACCTTGGTCTCTTGATGAACTTTACCATATGATGTAAAAGGTTTCGGGTTTACAAAGAGTGCTTCTAACAAGCGAATAGTAAACTCAGAAGTTTAAGAACAGTGAAGAAATAATGCTAAGAGAATGGTTCGTATATGTTGAATATTTTCAGCAAAGTTTCTTCGCCTCTTTCTTCTTTCTTCAGCCTTTATATACTCCAAGACTTGTGATGTAGCCGTTGCTAGGGTTTTATCCGTTGGAGTGGCAATTCTGTAATATCAAACTGCTAGGCTGTACAAGGTAGGTGGCGGACAGACTGAGATTTGTACGACGTTGTACTGTGATAGTGACCTGTCTTTTCACCAGTTGACTTGAGATGAAGGAGCTTCAGATGAACGTTGATGAAGCTTCTGATCATCGTCAGATTGGAGCTTGGATTCCTCTGACCGTGCAACTTCTGCTTCTGAACAAGTTCCTCAGAACTTCTGATCGTCAGAGCTAGAATAGCTGGGGTCTTCAGAACCAACTTCTTGTAAGTCTTCAGAACTTGAGTCTTCTGCATCTGGACCGTTCCACTGGAACATCTGGCCTTCAGAACTTCTGACTTGAGTTCTTCAGATCTTCTTGAGAGCTTCCATCTTCAGAGCTTCTGAAGCGTTTGCCACTGTTCAGAACGAACATGGTAGGATGAAGAGCTCTCTTTTTAGTAACCCTTGGTTCTTCTTCTTCTGAACGAATAGGCTTGGGTCAGATTCAGAACCTGTTTGTCACAACTTAAAAAGACAAACATTAGGGTACCACAATTGTTCATCATCACAAACCTTAATTGTAATCATCAAAATATAGAGATGCAACCACTGATCAAACCTTGATCTTACACACTCATGATCTACAAAAGAATGGTGACATAGACATCCAACAAATTCGTTCAAGTGATAATTTGGCATACTTATTCACGAAGGCTCTTCCAACAATGACATTTGAAAAGCTTGTGTGAAATATCGGAGTTCGTCGGCTAAAGGATCTCAATTAATATGCATTGTACTCTTTTTTCCTTAACCATGTTTTTTTTCCCATTTTGGATTTTTCTTGGTAGGGTTTTTAATGAGGCAATGTATCAAGACGAACTATAGAATGTTGTACTCTTTTTCCTTCATTAGGTTTTTATCCCACGGGGTTTTTCCTAGTAAGGTTTTAATGAGGCTCATTCTTAAGGGATGGTCTAGGGGGAGTGTTGTGAATAGATGACCACATGGGCCAATGGGCCAAGCCCATATGTCTTTGTCTCCCTAATACTATAAATAAGAGGATGATGCACCAAACATCACACACCTCCAATTCCACAATTTACTTGTCTCACTCTTGCATTCTCTCTTCTCATTTTTCTTCCATCTCTTGCTTATCAGACATCTAATGATGGGTTGCCAAATCAGAAAATAAGTTTTTAATTTAATTAAAATAAAAAGGAACATAAATGCTTTTGAATACATGACACTCAATTATTGGATGTCTGTGTAAAGCATTTTTACACCGACAATGCACACTCATTAATCTCGTTAAAATTTATAAGAGAAAATATTAATACAAATATATGAATTCTGACTCAATCATAGCTATGTTTATGGGGTTGTCTAAATGACCCATGAGAAAGTTTGAGTTAAATAACTCATCATCCAATCGTATTGAAGATAAGTGGGTTGAAATTTCTTTATTTTATTTATAAAAGATCTTATAGGTCAATTAAGTTATAGATTTGTAGCTCATATGAGTCATTTAGACCGTGCCTATGTTTATTCGTACGCATGGTTTTAGGCACTACATCATCTAGTTTGATATACCACAGCAAATACTTGTATATAAACTACTTCAACTTTTTTTCTTTTAAGAGAAGGGGCAAGGCCACATATACTTAAAGTTTTAATTATAAAAAATAGCAAAGAAGTGCTAGTAATACATTATTTTAACAAGAAATTATTAGTGGAACATCTGCATTACATATCTAAAAAAAATTATACATAGGATACATTATGAATTCCATAGGCAATCCAAAGAAAAACGTCATCTTTGAAACTAAATGACGTTTCTGCAGATAATATTACAAGTGCTGCTGAACATACTGAAACTAACTATTGAGCTCCCTGAATGGCGATCTTATATCAGAAACGGCTTCAAGTTTTCTTGTCATCTTAGGAGAATGAATTAACATATTCTCCTTTACATAGAAACTTTCATCCTTTTTCAAATTCATTTCTGGACCAAAAGACTTCTCCATCCCTCTCAACATATCCATTAGTTGAGTGTCTGCAGAAGAGAATTCAGAGATTTTATCAATGAATCCCTGAACATAAGCCAATAAGCATTCTCTTTGTGATGACATTTCAAGCAAATTCCTTTTCTCCATTTCATCTTTTAGCTCCTTTACTTGAATATTATCCAATGCAAGATTCTCTGATTGCTTCAAGTTTTCCTCCTGTAATTTCAGTTTCTGATGCATAGCATGGAGGTCATCCTCAAGTTCCACTATCATCAACTTCTTCTCTTCAATTTCCACTGCAGCTAGAATCTGAGATGCCGCAGTTTTATCAAACTGTGAAGAAAATGTGGACAATGAGGTAGAGAACTGCTGCTCCATTGAAGCCACCTGCTGCATGAGTTCATCAATTCTCATGTTTTTCCCTTTCATGAGCTGGATAAGATTTTCTTTCTCATACTCGTAGATTCTTTCCATAGTGCCTTTTGTAATCAATACATTTTCAAGTTCTCTTCTAAATGACTCTTGTTCCAGCAAAACAACCTCTTTCTGGAGCTCCTCTAACGCCTTGTCTTTCTCCTCTATGATCTGCAGATATCTTACATTATCTAGTCTCTTTTCTTCCTCTTCCAATTTATAAACCAAGCTCTCTTTCTCTTCCTTAAGGCACTCACAAACATCTACTTGTGAAAGAAGTGAAGTTTCCAGCTCTTTACGCATTACATAATTTTCTTCAAGATCGTTCTTCATACGTTCAACAATCGACTTCCATATTTGCAATTCAAATTCCATTTCATTCCTTTCACATATCCTCTCATCCAACTCAATAAGTGTACTGTCTAAAGCATCATGAACTTCTTTCATTTGTTCTTTCAAATAACATTCCATCTGCAAAACTGTCTCTTTGAGGATCAGCTGATACATAGAAGATTCCTCCAGCATTTCCTTGTGCTTATCAAGTTCATCTTGCAGTGAGTGCTGCAGTTCTATCTTGGATTCACAGGACTCAACCTGCCGCATCAAACACGCTTCTCTCTCACATTCTTCATTGATGCTTTTGTTGGCACTGATCAAAGCAGCATCTTTCATCTCCAATTGCTGCATCAGTTGAAAAATCTTCTCTTCTCTCTCTTTGTTGAATAGATCCATCTCATTTTTATGATTGGCAAGCTTCTCTTGAGCCTCAGAAAGTCCAGTTTTCAACACTAGCAGCATCACAGACATCTCCTCATTCACCAACTTCATCTCAATGGTCAAAGAATGGGACCTTTCCAACTCCTTCTGAAGCTCTTCCACTGCTGCAATTTTAGTTTCCAACTCAGACCGACAGCTATTCAGGTCTCCTTTCAATTGTTCAAGCTGAGAGTTCCACTCAGCTTCTTTAGCCTTAAAATTTGAGGAACACTCGCTATGAGTTTGTTCTAAATTTCTGCGCTTGGGCTTGGACTGCGAATATGAACCTCCTGCTTCTTGAATTTGAGCTTCCTGGAATTCTTTAAGGGACATCCTTAACTCTTGATTTTCCTGCTCTAGCTTCTCAATTCTGTACTTCAATTCCTTATGATATGCCTCGTTTGCTTTCAGTGAATATCTCAAATCTGCAATATCACTGTCGCACTGAGAGTTTAAGCAATCAAGTTGTAACCTAGCATCCTGGTACTCGCTGCTAGCATTGTCAAGCTTCTCCTTAAAATCTGAAACTTCAACTTCCAGACGCTTTTTCTGGCTTTCTACATGAGCAAGAGCTTGGTGGCAAGTCTGTAACTGATGTTGTAGATTCTCTGATATTCTGTCCTGAGAGTCTAACTTAATCTCAAGTGAAGAAATCTCATCAAGCAATGTAGATTTTAGCATCTCCCACTCCTTCTTGCAAGACCTAAACTCGTCCCGAAGTTTTTCATGTGCTTCTTCTAGATGTTTAAACTGTTCCTTCTTCCATTTCAATTGATCTTCCACCTTCCTTTTTTCGTCCTCTATCTTCTGAAACAGGTCATCTCTTTCTCTTAGTTCATTGGATGCTTTAAAATTCTTCTCATTTTCCAAACACTTCTTCTGTGAAACTGAAAGAGAGTCTTTCAGGCATTGAATCTCTTGTCTGTATAGATAAATCTGTTGTTCTTGGCTCTCTGCCTTCTCATTTGCTTCATCTAAGGCCAATAACAATCCATTCTTTTCATTTTCCCAGTTGTTGAACTTTTCGTCACAATCCACTCGAAGTTTATCATTTGCAGCAGTGAGATGTTTGATGATGGAGGCTTGTTCATTCAAATTCCCCTTGAGATCTTCCCACAACTGCTTTGCCTCGGCGATTGCACTTTCTTTTTGAAGCAGTTCTTGATCCAGGTTCTCAGCCTTGAGCTTGGCTTCCTGAATCTGATTCTCCTGTGCATAATGTGATTTCTTCAAATTCTCTAGTGAAACTATCTTGGCTCTTAGTTCTGACTTGAGTCTCTCAATTTCAGCTTTTGCTTCATCCAATTCTTCATATATGTTGTTGTCCATTTCTTTTTACATGCAAGGCATTCAGAAAACCTGCTCTTGCCATAAGCAAAATTGAACAAAGAGTTACATGACCAAAACTAAGAAAAAGACAAACCCTACAAAACCCTGTAAAAGAAAAAGCATTGCATATCAACACATAGATAAGAGTAGAAACACAAAATTGGGCATTTCAATTTTCAACTGACTTGGGCATGTTTGAATTAATGTGCATATAACTTTCTTTAGATCAATGGTGTCTTAGCCTATTACTCCTGAATAAAGAGGTTAAGAAACAACATTTGCCTATTACACTACTCAAGTTATCAAGTATCATGTAAGTTCACTAATTTGAGAGCAATTCCAAAGAAAACTACATGTCATGATCAAAATATCCAACATTACACAGAATAGTTTGTTTGCATAAGCATATTAAAGGTCAATAGACAACGAGAATTACATTTTTTTAACCCAACCAAATTACATAAAATTGAAATTTGTATAAGATGCTAGAACAACATCAAATCTTCATTTCATTACCCACTAAAGGTTGACTCACCCTTAATACAATTTTTTTCTTTTTTTTCCTTTCAATTTATCAGCAAATTACACGCAATTGCACAAAACATACACAGAATGGAAAATTGCAGGAGATAAAGATGGAACCTTTTGTATAAAGAAGATAAAGATGGAACCTTTTGTATAAAGAAGAAGATCAAATTCATAAATTCATAGAGAAACTTGCAAATATTTCAAATTTTCACTATTTTGAGGGAAAGAATTTTCAAGAGATGGAACCAAGAAACTGACCTGACTTTGCGAGCAGAAGAAAATGATGCGTTGTTGTGGTTTGGGGCGGAAGGTTGTGAAAGAGAATGATGAAATGTGAAATGGGTCGCGAGTTACCGTTAGAGTTGGTTAAGTGTTAAGAGCATTACAGATTTGAAATTACAAACTAGCCGTTGAAAGCAATTTCTGTTGGACTATATTGGTGTCTAGTTGTTGGGCTTCATGCCCAATTCTTCTGGGAACAACCCAAACTACCCCTTCCCAAAAGGGAGTTTTGTTATTTTCGGCCGAAAAAAATGGTTTTTAGTTTTTTGACCAAAAATCGATAGAAAGGCCTTTCTTGTTTCAAAATAAATTTAAGTCAAAGGAGATTAGAATAGAGGAGGGTACATTCAAAAAAGAATAGAGGAGGGTAAAATAAAATATATGATAAGGGTCTCCCTAATATGCACCACTTTTAGGGTGGTGCAATTTTACACCACTTACTTTGATTGGTTATAACAGGTGAACACATTATTATTTTTTAAAAAAAATATCATTAAAAATTTCTTATATAATAAATTTCTTTAAAAAAAGATATGTTGACCTGTTATAGCAGGTTAAAAAAAGTGGTGTAAAATTACACCACTCTAAAAGTGGTGCATATTAGAGGTCACCTAAAAAAAATAAGGGTGAGACAAAGTTTGCATCTGCCAAAATGATTTTTTTTTGAAAAATCCAAAAAAAAAATTAAATTGTCTAAATTAGGTTTTTGTCCACATATTCTAGACTAGTGTATTTTTTGGTACATAGACTAGTGTGATTTTAATTCTTTAATTTTTTTAGTTAATAAAGCCATATATTTTTTATATTAATAAATTCGTTTAATAGCATTTTTGGTGCCCAACTTATCACGATTTGACAGTTATAGTCCCTCAAGGAATTTATTAGCCTACAACGTCCCTAATGTTTACTAACGGTTGAAGTTTTGGTTTTTCGTCAACTTTCATCCAATAATTAACGGTTTTTAATTAAAAAATTAATTAAAAATAATGTTTGAAGAACAATTTTATGTTTTCTAATCAACAATTTTATGGTTTCTAGTTTTTTAATTGATTTTTTGATAAAAAAAAAACCGTTAAATATTGAATGAAAGTTAAAGGAAAACTAAAACTGCAACTATTAGTAAATGTGATGGACGTTTTGGCTAATAAATTTTCTAAGGGACCAGAATTATTAAATCGTGATAAATGTGGAACCAAAAATGCTATTAAACCTAATAAATTTGGACTAAATTACATTTCAGTAGTCGGAATGGCTTATTTTTAAAATACGTTCATTGTTCATTATTTATTCAAATGTGGTTAACAATCTATATAAGCAGTGTGATAAACCAAAAGTACATGCTTAAAAAATTAGAAAACATGAAAACTCATACACGTTTGTAAACTCATTAAAATTAATAACAAGGTGTTAGTCTAATAGTAAGCAAACTAGACATCGTAAGGATGATAATGTACAAACTATTCAGCTCAAAAACAATTCAAAAGAAATAAGGGATGAAATTGTGTAGTTATCAATCCAAATATGAATTTGGTGCTCTCTTGGTAAAAATAATTTACTTGCCGCTATTGTTGGTGGCCTAACGCTATGTCGGCCACTGATTTTAGCTTATGACGGAATCATGGTAATTGCTCGTAAGTTGATGTTAAGTAGCGCCGTTAAGGCCAACTCTAGTATTATGTGAGTTTTGGTTTATGCTTATGCATTGTTTAAGAGATGCTAAGGAGTCAAAATAAGCATTTACCGCGACACGCTTATATCCTGTAACTTATAGTTATGTTTAAAAAAACTATTTGAGGTAGTTTATAACTTAACGTGCATTAAAATTATTCTCATCTATATCTTTATAGTGTTAATAATATTCCTTAACTAATTTTTATTTTGTAAGAATTGATAAGTTGTTGGTCCAGTGGAAAGTAAGCCTAGATCTTCGTAAGGATGAAAATATAAGTTTGAATCTTGAGAAAAATATTTGTTGCGAGAAGCATGCAACCGTTTTCCGAATAAGTGGCGAGTCAAAGAAAAAAAATATTATTTAGAATTGCATAGAAATTTTTTTAAGATAAACAATCATTATTTTTGAAAAAAAAAATATAAGTTCATTTAGTTTAATTAAATATTATATTATCCGATTTGATTTCAAAATATGAAAATGTGATTTTTAATTTGATAAATAAATTATAATGATATTTACTTTAAAATCAGCTTTATATAAATGTTGATGCGTAAGCAAAATAAGTCAAGATGTATCTAATGAAAAAAGAAAAGAGTTTAATGGTTGTGCACCGTAAGTGTAAAAATGTTTTACACAAAAATCCAATAATTGAGTTTCCTTTTATTTTAATTAAATTAAAAGCTTATTTTCTGATTTGGTAACCCATCATTGGATGTCTCTGTAAAAAATGTTTACACTGATAGTGTATTACCATTAAATTCAATGAAGAATGTGATTTAAATTCAAAAATGTTTACATAATTAGATCTAAGACAGTTAGAATAAATCACAACCATTAGATCTAATTATGAATTTTCCAAATTAAAACAAATTAGTAGTTATGTGATCACTTTAAAAAGTCAAAAAATCATGTAACGTCATGTTTTAATTAAGACCATTCATAATTAAATCTAACAATGTTAATTTATTCTCATTTTCTCATATAAAATTGAATTTCTCATTACATACATTCTCACATAGAAGTAATCATACGTGTATACAAGGATTAAGTATGGGATTTGGGGTTTTAAAAAAAGTATGGGATTTAAAATCAAATAATGTAACAAAATTAACACATAAAATACAGAAATGTTTCATCGAGCTCAAGCGTCAAATCTTTATTGTCTGAGAGAAAAACCAAAGAGTCAAATCTTCTATCCAATCTCTCTAGATTTAGAACTCAAAGTATACTCAAGAATCAAATCCTTCTCAAACACTTTGGAGTTCATCAACACTGTAAAAGTCTACAATCACTTTTGTAAGAAGAGAAACATGTAGAACCAAACGATCTTTAAAAATATCTTAGGAGAAGTCCTGCATAATACTTGTTGTTGGGAAAAGTCCTAAAGAATACTTGTTAGGCGAAGTCCTCAGAATACTTGTTGGGAGAAGTCCTCAGAATACTTGTTGAGAGAAGTCCTGTAGAATACTTGTTATAGGAGAAGTCATTGATACTTGTTAGTGGAAATTTTGGTGTTGTCAAGGACTGAATGTAGCCCCATCGTTTGTGCGTGAACAAGGATATATTGTTGTGTGTTTACTGTCATTTAACTTTACTATCTTTATATTCATCCGCTGCATCAAACAATTGCAAAAACTCTTTCTATACTTATAATCGTTTGAAAACTCAAGTTTTTAGGGAACACAATTCAAACCCCCCTTTCTTGTGTCACTTTTTTTTATATCAGTGGTCATTAACACAAAACTCATTATGATGCGAATGGGATGAGATTGAGGCACTACAACCAAGGACAACTTTATATCAACTTACCTCCCTGGGAGATACTTGACGCTTTGATACATTGGATGACACCTGATTTTACTCCTACACGTAACGTTTCCCCTTATGCTACGATGGTGGGACATGAGAGCGAGTCGGGGGAGGATTCCAAGGAAGAGTTTTTGGCACACTATGTGGAGCATTGTGTCGAAGGCCGACTTACAGCGATGTTGAAATTGCTATAAGGGGTGCACCTCACGTTGCACCAGCAGCTTAGTGTTTTTGGTTAGTAAGTCAATCAGCTAGTTTATCTTTCGTGTGAGTCTTGTAATTTAAATTTTTAATCTTTTGAATAAGTCTCTTATGTGTATGCATGCGTGGTGGCAAAGGGAGTAAGTTTAATCTTCTAGTTATTTGTTTTTTTGCTTTTGAATAATGGCTTGTGTTAGCCAAGGTTTTTGGACAAGTTTTCATCAATGCGTTCATTCAAGACATTTAATGCTATGCAAAAAAATTTAGTGGGTTTTGGTTACTAGTGACCCTTGAGATCGGGTCGTTACACATATCATGGTGAAGTGGTTGTGGCGCGGTTCTTGACAAAAAAACAATGAAGCGTCGACTGGACAGTGAGATCGGGTGGCCGATGGAGGAGGGAGGCGGATCTGGTGGTCGAGGGAGAGTGTGAGGGTGAAGGATGATGGATGCTTGCCTATCGAGAGAGGAGTTAAGATGAGATCTCTCATGTAGATCATGTTGGAGTCATCATACCCTATATAGCTTGTGTAGCTAGTATTTTCCTATTTGTAGTATATTCTATGTTTTGGTCTAATTAGCGATTAAGGAATTTTGGTCCAAGTTGGACGTAACCCACTTGATTTGCACGTTCTTGAAGATTTCCCCCACTATATTAGGAGTGTTCTCTCTGTATTTAATTTGGGTACACTTTGATTCATCATTGAGATTTGATTTGTGAGGTAGATGGTTCCCTTGAAAACTTCTCTCTAGATAATTCTCATGATGATTAACAAGAACCCTAGGATTATTGTGGATCTTCCTTGAGGCTTATATATGGAGCCTACTCCTCCACATTCATCTTCTTGTCTTCCTCAATTTCATCTTCGCATGCTTGAGTTTGAAGATTCAAGGTACTAGATCCAATGAGTTCTTGATGAATCCATGGAGTCTCAAGAGGATTACACACGTTATATGGTATCTAAGAAAACTCCTTAGGTAAAATAAAACTCATCCTTTTGGCTACGAAAAATCCTTATTACCTATTTTGTCACCATGATATAATACTTGTCTTTTGTATAGGTATCTTCTTCATTTTTCCCAAAGATGTACATATAATAGGTGTGTACCTATTAGAGTAATTTCTTCTCCTATTTCCTCTATACCTCTTATTCCATCATTAGTTATAAGTATTTGTTGAAGTTAATTTGGGCTTTTGAGAGCTACTTCTTTATACTTGAGGGAACATAGGCTTCATTTTGAGTTTGATAGTTGATCCATCTACATGCATCTGCATCTTGTAGTCTTCTTTTACTATGTTAAACATTTTACGGTGATCCAAGTATGTAGAGAGGGAATGAGCTTTCACGCTTTGACGTACTTCTTTTAGAAGTGATGCACGTCTAAAATGCATGATTTATGCCTTATTTTCCCCCATTATTTTATATATGATTGTTGCACTTTACATTCATAACTCATGTGCTTTCAAGTGTATTTGCAAAATGAAGTTAAAAAGAGGAAAAAGGAAAGTACACTGGAAAAAAGGAAAAAAAGGTGCTTGAAGTAGAGTTTCGCGTGAAGACGAATAAGTATGATTGGCTGGCCAGAGGCCATGTCCGTGCTCATAAAATAAATTCCCACAATTGTGCATCCCCAAGCTTGCCCGTTAATCCTAATGCAGCAAAAGCATCAAGTTTTAACTTAAATAATTATATTTAAAGATAAGGCTATGGAGGTGTTCAATGTGTCACTACAGTGTTATGCTAGTGGCTTGCAAGTTTGTGTAAAGGCTGTGAAAAGATAGAAAGTGAAGGTGTAACAAGGCTTTAGCGAGGCTAATTCATAGGAGTTTTATTATTCTGTGGTGTTTATGTTCTTCATTATTGTAATATGAGTAGCTCAATCCTCTATCTCGAGATTGCAACGTGCAATATGATTCGAACCTCGTTCTTTTTATACATGTTATTTATAATTCAATTCTTACATGTGTTTTCTATTTAAGTGCTTAAATTCAGGTAGCGTAATTAACCTTCTCAATAGTAGGCTAATTTACACTTATATGGGGAATTAATCTATGGAAAGTAAAGCGGGATTGGTGCATGTAGGGAATTAGTTTTGGTGCGCTCCTGACAAAGGTATTATGATTAGTTCATGTATGCTTTTAACTCTCCTATGGATGGGTAGTGAATGTCCAATAGGCAATTTCTCCATTTTGATCCTTATCTAGGCAATCATGCTTCATGATAGTTTGCTTGTTAGTGTCCCTAACTAAGTAGTTTAGGTAGAACCTAATGGTTTATCTAACATATGCTAGCTTAAGTTGACACATGGTTTAATTAGGATCAAACTAGGGGAAATTAGGGCTTCCCAACTCCGGTCTTATGTCTATTTCTTATTTCATCTTTAGAAGCGCACAACACCACCACCACTTTCAAATATTCTTTTCTTCAAAATTTATTAAAAAATGGATGATCAACCATTTTTAACCTTTTAAATTTTTTTAATGATAACACATCACTCACTTCCTTTAATGTATTCCTTTAAATCATCTTCCTTTTTGTCTATATTGCAATACAATTTTAGTTACATGTTATGCTTTTTTTTTAACAGGGAGGGGAGGAGCCCTAGACACGCTACACGGGCGTAGAACGCAGCCTCGAAACAATCACAAGAAATCACCTATGACACTTCCCAAAGGGGAAATCAAACCAATGGGTCCCAAACAGAAACCCCAAACCAATTTGAGCCAAATAATGTGCAAGGGCATTAGCTTCCCTATACACATGCTGGATAAAAAATTCATGTGCTCCTCCCTCAACCGAACCATTAAACAAAGAGTCTCCTCAAACAAATGGGCTTCAAAGTTAGACGCCGACGAGAGGAATTGTACCACCTCACGCGAGTCGGATTCAATGACAACGTGATTGAGATCTAAACTCATAACACATTCCAACGCGGTAGCCACCGCCATTAGCTCAGCAAGAAACACATTAGGTATGTCAGAGATCCCATGTTCTTGGAGAACCCCTTGATCCATTGGCCATCACTACCGCGAATGACCCACCCCCCGCAACTATCTGTTAACGCACTCAACACAGCTCTATCTACATTCACTTTGAACCACCCTTGTTGCGAGTTCTCCCACTTGCACTCCCGACGCCAGACCTCTCTACTGTCGAAGACGCTGAAATGCTCTCCCACTTGCTGCCTCGACCAGGGAACTGTCGACGACGCTTGCTTCTCAAAACCCAAAGAGAAAATAAATCCCCAAATTCGGGCTGTGCTGGGGTTTGTCCGTGAGAGCACCCATTCGTTTCTCAACCTCCAAATTGCCCAAACTGATATGACGAAGAAACGAGGCCAATGCCAGATTACTCCCTACGCTAATATTCCTCCACCACCAAACTTCCCAAGGTGAAGAAAAGAATCAGTGATCCACCTCGTGACCCTGCCACCTCGTGACCTTGCAAACTACACTGCAATCATGAAACAAATGACTCTCTTGGTAAGTGTCGCACATAGGGAACGTGTCAGAGGCCAGTTTGATTACGTTTATCCATCCTGATAATATTTTTGTTTACTAAATATAATTATTTCATTATTTCTTACCTAAGTATTCATTTTAATTTTTTTTTCTTTCATGTTGAGATTTAAAAGAAAAAAACAGATTAAACACAATGACTTGTAGCTACAAAAGTTATTAGTGATAGATAGTAATCCAATGCCACGTGCACACGATTCATTGGCTGTACGTTTTGAAAAAGGTGGGTTCGGACATTAAGTTCGGGCGAAGTTTGCTCCTCTCCATGATCCTATAATTAGAACATGTTAGTTACACGTTCTCTCTCACACAACCACCTTATACCTGTTTCTTTTTCTGGAATGAATTTCTTTTTCCTTCATTTTTTTCTCTTTCTTTTCTACGATCTTGGTCCTGTCATGGAACCATTCTCTCTCTCTAGACACACACATAGAGAGTAAAAAGAGATACAGAGTTTGCTTATATTCTATTCTCATTTTGTTGATCCCAATATTAGGAACTATAGGGGGAAGGGGATCATAACAAGAAGAGGAAGAAGAAACAATCCAATATGCTGCAGAGAGCTGCAAGCAATGCATATTCATGGTGGTGGGCCAGCCACATTAGAACAAAGCAATCAAAATGGATGGAGCAAAACCTCCAAGGTCTGCTTTTTTTCTCATTTTCTCATTCCATATGTCCTGGTTTTTTTTATCCAAATGTGAATTTCCTGCTTTGTTTACACTTGTCAATGATAAATAAATATATGAGCTTGGATGATCAGTTTAATTAATTACTGAATTAATAAAGCCTCAATTATATTTGCCTTCCAAATTGAGTGGCATATGTTTGAGTACAATCTGGAGATCACTTGCGCATGAATAGCCTGATTTAGAGATGCTTGGAATTTTTCTGCAATTGATTATAAAGCAAGAATCAATTTTGGGGGAGAAGCTTATGTAATTAGCTGATTCTGAGTTTCAGAATTTATTCCGAGCATAGAGAAGTTAATCCAAACATGCCAATTATTTGCCAAAAAATTACAATTAAAAGTAAATTTTGATTCAGCAATAGTCAAGGCAATATGTAATAGTTTCCATGCCATTGCATGATCAACTCAAACCGACTTTTGTTGGGTGGTTATATATGTATGTACCTGACCAGGAAGAAAAATTGCAGATATGGAGGAAAAGGTGCAAAGTGTTTTGAAGCTCCTAGAGGAAGAGGGAGATTCCTTTGCCAAGAGAGCAGAAATGTACTACAAAAGGAGACCAGAGCTGATAAATTTTGTGGAAGAATCATTCCGAGCATACCGGTCTTTAGCTGATAGGTATGATCACATATCAACAGAGTTGCAAAATGCCAACAACACTATTGCTTCTGTCTGTCCAGATCAAGTCCCATATATGGATGATGATGATGATATAGCATCACCAAGGACCCCAAGAAAAATGGCAAAAGGGTTCAGTCCCAATATTCCAAAGGTTCCAAAGCCTCCACTTAAAGATTTGAAAAGTGTCATCACCACAGCCACCAAGAAACTCAATCCCAAGAAGTTCGCCACCACAACCCCAGCTCCTAAAGTTCCTAAATCTGGATTGAGCAGAAAGGAGGCACTTCAAGAGATTGACAAGCTCCAGAAACAGATTCTGTCTTTGCAAACTGTGAAAGAGTTCGTGAAGAGCACTTATGACAATGCTATTGCTAGGTACTGGGAAACTGAGAATCAGATCAAGGAATTGCAAGAGAGAGTTTCCAATTTGCAAGATGAACTTGGTGAAGGAGTTGTCATTGATGATGATGAAGCGCGTCGCTTGATGACAGAAGCAGCTCTTAAATCATGCCAAGAAGCATTGTCAAAGTTGGAAGAGAAACAGACTGTGTCACTTGATGAGACCAGAATTGAGTCAACAAGGGTAAAGGAAGTGAAGGCAAAGTTAAGATCTCTAATGGATGCATTCCAATATGATCAAACTAATCCTAAGGAGCCAAGAGCTAAGAGAGATGTAAAAGAAGTAACCAAAACAAAGGACTTGGGTGAAGATGCGGACAAAACGTCTCAACAGAGACAGGACTTGCAGTTATTGCAGGAGAAGATTAAAGAACACTTTGAGGCTGGTTCAAGTTCAGGTCTAACTGTGATGGAAATGGCAGAAAAGATTGATGATCTTGTGAACAAAGTTATCAGCTTAGAAACTGCAGTTTCATCACAGGCAGCACATGTAAAGAGACTAAAAATAGAAACTGATGAACTCCATTCCCTGGTTCAAGCTCTAGAAAGTGATAAGGAAAGCTTGACGAATGACAAAGTTAAATTGAATGAGCAACTAAGAGAAATGGATGAAAAGGTGTATGCAGTACAGGATCTAAACCAAGTTGTTGAAGATCAGAATAGCAACCTCCAAACCCATTTCACTGAAGCACATTGTAGTCTTGATCATCTCTCGGCGAAAGTCCAAACGGTGAAGCCAGACGATGAGGCTGAGGTGAGGGAAATACCACCGACAGAAAGGAATTCATCAAGAGAAGTTGAATCAGAACATGATCTTAAACGACATGATGTATTGAATCAAGATAATGTCTTATTGTATAATGTAAAGACCGGTGAGGAGCTTCAGGCCACTGGTCTGGTAGAAGATACTGTAAATTCAGATAAGGAGCTTAAGGTTGCAGGCGTGGTAGAAGATGATGTTGTAATGTCAGATGAGAAACTTAAGGTAACTGGTTCATTGGAAAATGAAACTAAGGTCACTGCTTCTCCAAAAATGGAAGAGGGAACCACAGTGGAAAATGAATCTCCAATAGGGTCGAAAGAAAGAGAGAAGACTAAGGATACTGGTCTTAGTGATATAGTAAAATCAACAAATGCTCTGAGTATTACTGCTGGAAATGAAGAAAGTTCTGGAAACAGCATCAACAATAATCAAAGCCTTTTACCATTAGGTGAAGATAGTTCCATAAAGCATCAAGAAAATGATTCTAAGAAAATGCATTCAGAGACAAAGACTACTCCTAAAGGTGCAGATGAATCTGATCAGAGACAATTGTTTATGAATGGAGTGCAGGATACAGAAAAAGTTTTGCTGTCAGAGTATAATAACACCCTTCGGAATTATGAAAATGTAAAGAACAAGCTCATTGAGGTAGAGAAGAGAAATCAAGATACCATCTTTGAATCATCATTGCAGATGAAAGAACTGAAGACTGCTAATGCCTTGAAAGATGAAGAGATTAGACTCCTACGCCAGAAACTCGGTTTCCTGCAGAAAACCTTGGAGGGAAATGAGGATTTGAGAGAGCTAACTTCAGTGCAGCCACCAGAAAAACACGACATCGATGAAGTTTTGAAAATTGAAGAACCTGAACCCACATCAGCCATTGAAGAGAAGTTCCGGACGAGCATCGATGAACTTCTTGAGGAGAACCTAGAGTTCTGGTTAAGATTCAGCACTTCTTTCACCGAGATACAGAAATTCGAGTCCACAATAAAAGATCTCCTGATTGAGGAAAAAAAAATCGAGGAAAAATTGAAATCATCAGAAGGAAGTAGCAGCATAAAATATTCACTGAAATCAGATGCAAGACCTTTATACAAACACTTGGCAGAGATCCAGAACGAACTTACAGGCTGGTTGGAAAACAGTGCAATGCTGAAGGAAGATCTTCAGTGTAGATTCTCGTCGCTGTGTGAAATCCAAGAAGAGATAACCTCAGCGCTGAATCTAAGTGCTGAAGGTGATCACTTCAATTTCACGAGCCACCAAGCAGCCAAGTTCCAAGGAGAGGTTCTGAACATGAAACAAGAGAACCACAGAGTAGCTGATGAGCTTCAAGCCGGTCTAGACCTTATAACAACTCTCCAACTTGATGTTGAGAAGGCTCTTGCAAAGTTGGATGAACGGTTCGGGCTCTCGAATTCGAAGAGAAGTCAGCTAAGACCAGCAGAGTCTAGGAATCGGATTCCTCTGAGGTCCTTTATCTTTGGTGTCAAGCCAAAGAAACAAAAACAATCCATCTTCTCCTGCATGACCCCTGGAATGCATAGGAAATACCGTGCTTCTAGAGGTTAAGAGCCATATGTGCAATATTGGTACAGCATGTCTTCAAATTTTAGCATCTACAAGATACTCTTATTGGTTTCATTAGATAGTGTGTTTAGATTTGAGAGTGCCTTTTTTATTTAAGGGCCTCAGATTCATTTTGTGCTTGTATATAAAATGGCAGAAGTATGATCATATGTTTGAGCTTTTCTAGATGACTCCATTTTCTATTTCAGAAATGTTGTTTCTAAGTACCAAACTTACCTGTGAGGGATGCTGAAGCTTAAAGTGAGATTAAGATGTCCTCAATGAATGTTTAGAAAAGATTTTATAAGTCCTGACATATTTTTATTGTTTTCACTCAGGATGAATGGATTTCTTTTTTGGCGAGAACTTGGGAGTTCTCCTTGGTTTCTACGACGGAGCACAATCAAGAATGGTTGCAAATGCGTGGTGTAATTGCTGGTCTACAATGTGAATGACCTACAGAAAGACACTCTCAGTGTGAGAGCAAGAAGAAAGTTGTTGTGCCCGTTTGGATTTTCATTAGAACGTGGTGTTTGAATTAACGTGATTTTGGCAAAATGATTTTGAGTAAAATTGTGTTTGAATAAACATGATTTTCTTAGAGTCTTCAGAGCGGTATTTTTCTTAACGCAACATGTGTTTGAGCCATCAAACGCCAAAATAAACGGGAGCTTAGAATAACTCAAATGAATGCTAGAATGAATAACATGTTTGTTATGTAAATGTTGAGACGAGCAAGATTGTATTCCTTAAGAGATTACTTTGCTTCTCGCTCGGTGGACTGCATCTCCTATCGGGAGTTAGAAGATCTCCCTCCTCTAGCAAAATTTTCTGCAATAGAGTGAACGAAAGTGCAAGCTACTCCTTTGGTTGAATCAGCTTTTCTCGCGTTTCAACTTTTTCCTTGAGGAGTATTTGGTTCCTTACCGAGAAGATTCCCCTTTCTTGAGCTTCTGAGGGGATTTTTATCGCTCTTATGATAGTCTCGGCTTTTTGCACTCCAAGACCTTCTATTGTATTCCGAGCGATGTCATTCTCCCTTAGAACATTTTTCTCCTTTGACAGACTTTTTCAATTTTCCTTCTCTAATCAACTAGTCAACTCCATCCTTTAGTTGGATGCAATCATTCGTGTCATGCTCGTGAATTTCCTAATTTTCGCAGTACTTCTTGGTATCCAGGTACTTCCTAGGATTCTTCAATGGCATTGACCGAGGCATATGGGCAAAGGTCATATTCATTACCTCCATGTAAATCCGAGACAGGGTCATGTCCAACAGGGAGTAACTTTCATGCCTCCTCCCAAAATTCTTAAAGTAGATTTCCTTACCGAAACTTCTTTCAAAGTTTTTTTCCTTTTACCCTAGTGTTTTCCATTGCTAGCATCATCTTTTTGGCTTGTTGTTCATGCCGAGCTGTCTTCCCTATTCACAAATTTCGCTACTCTTCTTCGGAATTTTGCCAGAGACGTATGGAACGGAGTTTCGACTCTAACGGCTTCACAAATTAGATGAAGCAAACCTTTGAGTCCAAGAGTATGCGAGGTATTTGGTAAACCTTTACTTGTGATGAAATGATGGAGGAATTGTTCCTCCTAGCTTCTGATCGAGTTTGGTGGAAGAATTTGATACCAGCACAAGGTTGCTTTCCTCATAGTCCAAGGAAAAATCCTACAAATCAAAGTGTATGTCTCTCCTAAGAGATATTGCCGTTAGAAACGCATCTAAATGCTCAATAGGATCGGTCCAACGCATCCTTCTACCTCAATCAACTTCTAGAATTTCTTTGGTGTATTGATCGCCAGAATTTCAAAAGTGAATGGAATTCGGATCTTGGCTTTTACTCCTAATCCTATCTAGATTCTCCTCCAAATTGATCGACGACTTTGCTCAACAATGTGTTGGCTCTTATGTTTTTCTTTGACGAGCATGTGGGAGAATTTTTCAACAAGTTGGTTTTGTGTTAGAATTTGGGGTACATGTATGGATCTCTCCATATCATGTATCCTTTTTTCTCCATACAACGCGGCTTATCTTCTTCATTCTCTACCATTGGTGCCTCTGGAGTTGGCCCTCTTTTTTATGGAGCTCTCTGAGATTGATTTCCTAGAGAGTTTGCTTGTCATGGCGATCCCTCTCCATCTTGATGTTGTCTTTGTGTTTGAAACATTTCCTTTTTTCTACTTCTGTGAAAAATCTTTTTTTCCATAGACAACGCCAAAAGTTCTTCCATGGATAAAACTTGGGAGTTCTCCTCGGTTTCTACGACAGAGCACAGACAAGTGTGGCTCTGAATGCGTGGTGGTGTTGCTGGTCCATGCCATGAGTGAGGGATGTACCTGTAAAAGACACTTTGACGCTCAAGGAGAGAATCCAAGAAGAATTCAAAAAAGTGCTAGAATGAATAGCATGTTATGTAAATGAACTACCATACTTGTATTTATAGGCTCAGTTTCTATGGCGATTATCTATACAAGTGTGTGGGAAGTCCTTATGTGCAGCTTCCGAGCTCATTGTCAGCCTTTGGTTGCCTTGCTTTCCTTGTCATATCTCGGCCTTTGTGTGGCCGCTTGCACACTGACTGGTACACAGTATTCTTGTACTAAGTCATCTATCCGCTCATATTTTGAGCCGGTCGCGATGCTATTGGGCCTTCTAGCTTAGCACCTAGCTGGAACTTTAAATGTTTCCAGATTTCTAAAAACCCGAAAGTATATATTAACATTACATGGTTTTAAATCTGGTAACGTGTTTGAGTTGTGTTTATGCATTCCGAGAACCTAAATTTTCGGAACAATAACTTACAAAATATCGAAATTGTAAAACCCGGTAGTCTAATTCTGAGATTCTTCTACGTACTAAGTTTTTCGACTCTGTGAGTCCTAGTAAATCAGCAAAAAATATGTTACAACGGAATTTGAGCATTTTTCTAGCAGATCTAAAGACTTATTTCCACAACGCCTTCATATGACGATGGAAGAAGAAAGCAAGATCAAGAAGGTGTCGCGAAGCTCGGTCCTTTTGCATTTTGGAGCTCAAACCTTTGTCTGTTGGAGGTGGTGGAAGCAAAGGCACGCGACGACAATGAGAGCAGAGGTTTGAAAGGTTGGCTATGGCAGATTCCGACAAGGTCTAGTGGTTCAAATGGAGGTGTGGTTTGCGTAGGAACTGTAACGCCCCAATTTCTCAAGTGAGGAGTCACATTAGTAACCTAACAAAGTCTAAGGACTATTTCGTAATCCTAAGAAAACACGATAATTTTTTTCTTTTCAAAACAACTAAACACAGTTTAATACATAACATAGTCTTAATTGAACAACCTGTTCCCGACATATAATAATAGTGTTTTACAATAGCATAAGCAAGTTTCCAAAATAAGTACGCACACTTAAACAGTGGCGAAAACAGGATTTTAGTAACAGAGTTTTCAGATAACAAAGAAGACTTAAGCATAAACTACTAAGAGGAAAACTATACAACTTCTTCCATCCTTGCTCCGCCGGTTACTATCCCTCCTCCATCTCAGCATGGCTAAGCATCGCCAGAAGGCTCTTCATCGCCTAATAGCGTTAAGCGCCCAAATAACAAGTAGCAAATAGAAAGGGTTAACTCCATGCAACTACCACATATAAAGGAGAAAATCATGCTATTCAAATTTAATTACCTAGCATGGTAAATAAACTAGCAACTTAAGTTAATCCAGATATCAACAAAATCAGCAATATAACTAAACTCATATATCAACAACTTAACATAGATTAGCTCAGATAATAATAACCTCAACAATATAACATCAAATCAGATATCAATAAACCAATAACTAAAATCCAACAACATAGGGTCAGGTGCTAGTTCCTATAATGCAACTATATGTTGCTACCAAAATGGATCGATCAATAACGTCTCACAAGACGGGATAATCACGCGGGACCACACCCACCTCATCGCCACTTAGCGCCACTACGGACGGGACAATAGCGTGGGACCACACCCACCTCATCGTCACTTTAGAACATCTCGAAAGATGGGATAATCTCGTGGGACCACACCCACCTCATTGCCACTTTATAACGCCTCAAAAGACGGGACAATCACGTGGGACCACACCCACCTCATTGCCACTTTCCCTATATGCAAAGTCAGTCAACGACAATTTCCAAACCAATAATCAACTTAGAATAACCACATGTTATTCATAATTTCAATAATCAATGGCCGAAACCCCAGAAAACGGAGACGCGTGTCTCTATTGTTTAACAATGGCCTTAGCCTCAGAAAACATTTGGCACAAGTTTCAGAAAACATTCAACATAAGCAAGTATACAACATAGCAAGCATACCAACATTTCAATCAATTGCCAATCAAATTAAACACCTTCATCTCAAACGCATGCAGTGCAATAAAAGCATGCAAGACTCAAAGACGCGCTAAAACCGAGTTACCTTTACCTTAGCCACTTTCTTTCCTAAGTTGCGACTTCGATCCAATCACGTCATCGCTCCTCGTACCGACTAGCTTTCCTTCCATCTTTTAGCACCGACATGAACGCATTATTGCACTTCGTATCCTTTAGAAAATTAATCGCTTTCAAAAATGTTATGCTTCAAGATCCTAGCTTCCACTCCAAAACTCAAAAATCTCCTCACACTTAAGACCACTTCAAGAATTTTCACCAAAAACTAACTCATTCAAAAACTAATGCTATTGTCATTTTTTTGTGAGAATCAATTGCTTCTCCAATTTTTTTTTTCCTACCATTCATGTTGATGCCTATTTATAGCCTCCACCCAATAGCTTAAGAGTGAAGGGAGACAACCGGCATGTGACAAGTTGAGCTTGAAGAAAGGAGGAGGTGTAAAATGTTAGCATGAGGTGCCATGAAGCATGTGGTGGAAGACATGCAATTTGCCATGTCATATATTACAAAGCTGGTGGTGGAAAGTATAGTTTGGACGTGTCAATGCAAGAAGAGAACATTGCATTGTCATGGTCTGATGATGCATGAAACAAAAGTGGGTATGAATTGATCTAAGTAGTGTAAAATTTAATTCATAGAGCAATAGAAAAAATATTAGGAAGATGAATTATTATCCTAAAAATTATGATGAACTTTATGATATAAATTAAGATCATTTGGAGCAAGTTTAAGTGATCAAGTGTAGAAGTGTTAATAAATTATAAAAATATATATATTGAACTCTTTGCAACATCCTTCTTCTTCTTTCTTTCTTTTTTCTTTTTAAGTCACTTTACGTGACTCTTTTTTTTTTTCTATTAACTTTGTAACTTACGTGACTATATATATTTTTTTCTTTTTATTTATTTATTTAGATTTAGGAAGAGAATTATAATAATATTAATAATACACTCATTTATTCAAACACACAAAGCATAAATGACCTGTCAACTTAAGCTTAATAGCGCTCATCGTTTTAAACCGATAAATATCTAGTTAATTAATCGCTAAATTATCCGGGTCTTACATTACTACCCCCCCAAAAAGAAAGTTTCGTCCTCGAAACTTAAGCCTCAACGAAGAGTTCCGGATATGTTCTTCAATCCTTATTGGCGTCACTTCAAAAGACAAGTTTTTCTCTAAGTTGAATATCGTCTTCCTTGATAATATGAGAGGGATCAGAGATGTACTTCCTCAATTGTGACATGTGTAGCACGTCATGAATCTTGGATAGAAAATGTGGCAACGCAATACGATAAGCTACGCTACCCACTCGCTCGATGATCTGGTATGGTCCAATGAACTTCGATGTCAGTTTCCTTGACTTTATCGCTCTTCTCACTCCGGTACATCAAGGAATCGAGCAAACTCATGCTGACTCGGTAAACTCGGATAGACTTACGACTCCACACTAAGTCTATGAGTCACGGAGAAAATGAATTTTGCATTAAATTCCCAAATTAAAAGGAGTAATTTTGGGTTTTCACAAAAAACTATCAACAAAGACTAAGAGAAAGATAAGGTTTCTCATTTCAATCCAACATTCTCATCCACCTTCGAACCCTTGGAGAAGCCACGTCGTTGTCGCAAGTCATGACCGCGCCCGCCGCTGTAAATTTTGAGCTCTCCACAACACAGATCTGGAAAAGATAAAAAGAGGAATGAATCGCCAAATCGGATCTAGACCTTTCTATGCACACCCAGTTCGATTTCTTGATCCTTTCACAAACTCCACTGCTTCTTTCTCATGCCGCTACACCTTCTCAATCATCTCATCATCTTATTGCCCTTCCAACGATGGTATTGCTTTTATCATAGCCGCAAACATCGATTTCCCAAGCCTCTCCCGTGGGTACATGGGTCTTCCTGGACCGGTTTTGAACCATGAAGATTCATACTTTGCAGACCCTGATGTGGTTTTTACGAATTGGGGGGCAGATCCGGGAGGGACAGAACATATATCAAAGAAAAGGTTGAAGCTTGGTGATAGATTTCTGAGTTTCTCGTTGGATGGTGGTGTTGAGGTTGGGGAGGATTGGGTTTCTCTCTCCCACCGCAACCCTAACCTCAGATCTCCAGTGAAGCCCACTTCTTCTTCTTCAATCCCAGATCTGCAATGAAACCCACTTTTTCACCCAAATCATAACTAAGAAGAAAAGAGGCCATGAAAGGGAGATGTTGGATGAAAGAAGATTATGAAGAACAAAGTTTTTGCTTATGAAACTCAGATCTGTTATGTTTTTGCTTCTGAAGAACAAAGTTTCATTTTGGAAAATTAACGATTTTAAATGGAAGAATTTGGGGAAAAACAAGTCACAATAACAGAGAAAAGACCTATGACTTGTGAAGTAGTGGGAGGAGAAAAATGAAATTGAAGATGACTCTCAAACTATATGCCCATATTTTGCTAATATGCCACTGTTTCTAGTTCAGGTTCTTAGTAATGATGTAATGGGGAGTTCTTCTCCCAAACTCGTTTAATCTGTTTCCTGGGCATTAGCCCTCACAATTATCAAAAAAAGGAAAAAGAAATTGATGACTCAGGCTAAAGACGTAGAGATTTTTGGAGAAGAGGTGTTTGGAGACTAGGGCATTCTCAATTGGTACATTAATTGGGGATTACTAAGTAAATAATGAAATTAATAATAACTTTTATTTAACATAAAAATAAAAAGAGAAAATGCTTTTTTTAATTACACTCTGGATTTATTTGATTGGTACACATCATCTCATATATCATACCCAAACTAAGTGTTGTGGTATCCTAGCAAGCATTGTAGCATAAATATACAAACACTTAATGCTCTCTCAATCGTTCCATTATTCCCACTTATTCCCATTCTGCGGGTCTAAACATCTCTCAATTATTCAAAACATTGAATGCTCTATCAATCACTCCACTCACACCACATATTCCCTTTTTGGGTCTAAATACTTCTAAACTATTCAAATATCACCTCTGATGCTATCTCGGCTCCTCTTCCACATGCTATGTAAAGGCCAATGTGATGCATCAGTTCCTGGATCATCATCATCATCATCATCATCATCATCATCATCATCATCATAGAAACATATAAATCAACCATCAATTTGATCACAAACTTTTGTTAGAATTTTTAAAACTTTTCACGTATGATCATCATGATACAAGTTACAACTCACAAGGGCACAAACAAGGTTATTGCTGACAAATGTTATTCACATAAAATCTCAGAAGAATCCCTACTTATTAATATGGTCAACCTCACCCCTTAATGAATGTCCTGGGCACAAAAGTTTCTTAATTTCTAGTGTCCCATTGCTAAGGATGAAATTAATCCAGATACAAACTAGACAAGCGTGTTTAAAATGACAGCCAAAACAAGGTCTGAAGAAAGTATCACTATTCAGAACTATAGAGATTAATGCTGCGTTTTCCTGATAGGAGATAACAGAGACATGTTAACTACATGAGTCAGCTTCTTAGACATTATTCAGGGACTTGGAATCTCTGATGACTTGCCATCTCCAAGTCCAAACATCTAAATAATTAGATTATGCCTACCTATGAATATGATATCTACTACTAGGAATGGGGATAGAATTCTCTTCCGGGTACAGAATTTAGGTAATTAATGTTTGAAAGTCCTTTGACAATTGATTTTATAGCCAAAATCAATTCTCGTGAGAAGCTTCAATTAGTAGCTTATCGATGTCAGAATTGATTATGACAAAGAATAGTTGATCAAAATAAGAAGATATAAGTTGAAACAAAGCAACATGAAGATAATCAAGTGTTTCACCAAAAACCAAAATTTAATTTGACCAAGAAGTACCTGCGGATGGGACACCCAATCCTTGTTAGTCTTGGCTACATGTAGTGGAACATCATAAGTAGAACAAGCTTCGGTGGACACAATCACATTTTCCAGAGGCGGAAGGAACTGGCGATTTCTCGCAGACAAAACTGAACAGACAAAATCCAGCACGCATACATCAGTGCATATCCCAGCAACCAAAATCTGCAACAAGAAAAAACCAGAACCTGAGAACCTCAACCAAAAACATTAAGTGAAAATTATATTCACAAAGAATCTCCAAAGATTCCAAAAATCATTCAACCTATGCCAAAAACAAGTGTACACAAATTTGTTGAGAAAACAGATATGAAAGAAAGAATTTAATTTGGCCACGGTAAAAGATCTCAATACCTTGGTTCACAGAAGATTTTAATCCTTACAGTTCATAGTTTTGATTCATTTGAGTTTAGATCCCAATACACTTTTTCTTTTGCTCTTAGTTCCTATGAGTAAGTGGCACTGCTTATGCTTTCATATATTTGAGTCTTAATCTTTATAGCTTTTTATTCATTAAAAGAAATGGTCCTTATTCTTCTAAAAAGGATTGATCCTTATAATACATCTAATTAAGATGTTGGTCTCTATGGAAAAAATCATAATGGTATAAACATATAGGATCTTGATCTTGTAGTACCTAGAAAAAATTAGAGACCCAAATCCCCTAATGACTAATGAGTAATGAGGGAAAACTGCAACGACCAAAACCTCTTACAGTGTCAATCAATGAACTATATGATGCTAGTGCTTTGTAAAACTAAAAGCCACTCCAACCTTTGTCACTACAATAACGTGACACTTTCTTGCTTGTAGATGGTGTCGCAGTAACAGAGCAAAATTTCAATAACAAAAGGAAATTCTTACTTGTTTTATCTGATTCTTTTTCACCCAATCAGCGAACACATTGGAGCCATCTTTCTCATATGAACCAAGAAATCCATCAATGCATTCTTTTCGCCTGAGCGTTGCATTTGGCTCATTTTCCAACCACAGGAGCTCTTCAGTTCAGATGAAAGCAAACCAGATCAGGGCAGAGAAAAACAATCCCAATATCAAGCACATCTCCCCATTTCCCCATTCCAAGTAAAAATTCTGGAGCCAGTAAAAATTACAATCTGAGTTTTAGACACAACTTCATTCACCTCATTTTTCCTATTTATCTCTCACTTCCTTTACCATACATATCTTTCACTGTTCTCTTCCTATCTCATTCTCTCTACTACAATTTGAAGTGTGTATCACCTTCATGGGATGTGTAACAAAATTTTCCTAAACATAAATTTCTAAATATAAACTTACAAGAATTGTTAGTAAATAGTAAGTTAAGATCCATATACTTATTTAGTTGATAAACTAATACAAACTAGGAACTAATTGGCTAAGGTAGACTTTTGAGTTTGTCTCTTTTTATTGGCGGTTTTGTTTCCGCAGAGGTTTAGTTTTTTTTATAGGAAAATGTTAGTTGTTAGTAAATTAGTATAAATTATCTCTTCTCAAGGTTCGAACTCTGACCCTTCACCTGCAATTACCCTTAGCTCAACCATGTGAGCTACCCAGGCTTAGTTGATTTGCCTCTTTATGGGTTTTGTAATTCTTTCTCTAGAGGACTTGGTTCTCGACGCTCTCATCATTCAATAAATATATTTTGCTTTAAAAAAAACAAACTAGGAATTAATTAAAAAAAAAAACTGGGCTATATTGAAGCTTATAAGGGCGAAAAACAACTAAAAACAAGAGAAAAAACAAATTACCAGGAACCAATTTTCCCTCATCTGATCCAATAAGACAGTGTGAAGGATAAGGGGGCTCTGGAATATCCGGGTGATGCGAATCAAGGAAAGCGAAAATAGGCCAATTCTTCTCAGCAAACTTTTTCGAAAGACTCACAGATTCCTCTACCATCTTGGTAATTTTCTCATTGGGTTCTGTCGGAGCCTGTACAAAATCAAAGTAATTAACACCAAAATCATCATCACCACCAATAAAGACAATTACCAAACAATCACAATCATAATCACAATCACAATCACAATTACAATCACAATATATTATATACCAACCAAATTCAAATATATATATAATATATAATTTGATTTGATAGGAAATAGAAGGAGGATAGGCCAATGGAAGAGACAAAGTGTGGATCATCCGATCAAGATTCAAAGAGACAAATGAAACCAATTAAAAATTGAAATTACTGACCATATTGCCAGCACCAACGGTGCAGAAGCCATTGACTACGTCAACGAGGACGAGACCAGTTTTGATGTCACCGGACAAACGGAGAGGTTGTTGTTTCACCGGGATTTCTTCCTTCACGAGCTGCAACGTTAGAGTGAGAGAGCCCATGGTGGTGGCGGTTCGATTAAGGTCCAAATTGACGACGATGATTGATAATAAACCATTCTTTGTTCAATCAACATTATAAGGAGCAAAATTATTTTGACTACAGTTCAAAATAAATAAATTATTTTGACTAAAGTTTTTGTTAAATTAAATAATAATTTATCGGCGGCTATCTTTTTCTTCGTGACGTTTTTTTATGAAAAAAGGTAGGAAGAAAGATTGCATATTTTATCTTATCATGTATTTAAATTTTAAAGAGATTTGGAGAATCCAGAATCAGAAGCAGTAATGTTAATCAGTCGCATTCGTAACTTGTCTTATTTCTAATTTTCTATGATTGCATTCGCAGCATCATAATCATCGGTCGCATTTTAAAGTCTATGATTGCATAAAATGATGACCCCAAAATTTGAATTTTATCATGTGCTGCTTATATGCAGTAATGATATATACACACTTCATTTTTAAAACACTTCATTTCCACCTCTTTTTGTTTCTATCTTTCTCCTTTTACCATCTATCACATCTCATACTTTATCTCTCTTACTTTTTCTTTTCTTCCTATCTCTCTCATCATTCCACCTCTTACACCTCAAAAGAGAGGTGTGTAAGTAACATTACTCGCTTATATGTATAAGCACGAGTGTATACTCCTTCCGTTCCTAATCTTTTGTTGTTTAAGGTTATACACATGATTTAAGATTGCAATTATTGATATATTTGTTGACATAAACACTCATATTTAATGTTGAGATAAAGTGAAGAGAGAGTGATAGTTATCGGTAAATAAACTTATTATGATTTTGATTGGTGCAAATAAGAAGTGGTAGATGAGAGATATAGTATTAAATGAGAGTATACATGGAATAAATTGAGAAAAAATGCATTGGGTTTGTAAAACAAAAGTTTTGGAATTTAGGTCAAAAGTTAAAACAACAAAAGATCAGGAACGGAGGGAGTAATAATCAAGGTTCGAAATTTTGCAACAAAGAGCCGGAGAGAATGCCTACAGAATACGGATATGATTAATTATGACAAAAACCAGTCTTCGAAGTTACCCTCAGTGTTATGTAGCTTTATTAGAACCATGCTCATTCCTGAAAATCATGTTATGTTTGTGATTATTAGAGGAAGATCTCTGGCAAGTGGCATTATAGCCCAGGCGAAGGAGGATCCTATATAGGGAAACTAAATCAAGAGAGCTTCTCCGATCAACAGACACATTGTTAAACTTTTTTGTCTGAAATGACTGACGAGAGATCAACGACAAGTTCGTGTTATCATCTTCTCAAACTGAAGGCAAGGTATCCAAATTATTCCCTTCGTTCCCTAGTTGTAAATTATTCATAGGTCAGTCAGACAACGGCAGAGCTTGTTCTAACTAACAAACTTCTTCCATGTGTGTAAGATATTTTCACTTGTTCATGCAAAAGCCATGATTCTTCATAGTTCTCTTCTCTAGCTCAAAACTCCATCAAACTAGCTGGAAGCAATCAGATTAGTGAAGCTTGGGAGGAAGTTCATAGAATAGCTGAGTGTATAGCCATTGCTAATTTATCCTTTTTTCCTCAAGCCTGGTAGTGTCGCAATTTTCCCGTGGAGACATGGCAAAAAACCACTTACAGGTTCATTCTTCATCTACTTAATTCTTCGTCCCTGAACCACCTTCTGACTTCAAGTTCTATCTCCTCGTCTTGTCCTGCGAATTCTTGGATGAAGAGTTGGTTAAATCCAAACCAATATCCTACCGAAGAATATGAAAGAGACTTAAACCAAGCCAGAGCGTCTCCCTTCAAAGTGGACATGAACGCCCTATAGATTACTGCTTCAAGGTCGTTACTTTCTTTAATTATCATTGCATCCATCCGCTCTTTGAAGGCAAGCACATGCTCCTCAAGGTGAATTTTTGCTGGATATATATCCACGTCTATTTGCTCAATTGAACCTCGCAGTAAATCCACAATTCGAAACTTCTCGATGAACGACTCACAGATTTCCTTCGTCACACTCTCTATTCACAAGGAAAGTGATCACCAGGAGTTCCTCTACACTCCATTCGACATTTTGCGGATTCTACTGGAGATCCTATGTAGAACTTATTGTGTGTTTGAATGTTATTTATGATCTTCCTTTGTCAATTTGCATTTTCTACCCACCCCATGTTTTTTAAGTGCATCTTTGAATTCTAATTTGTGTGTTTTGATTGATTAATTTTCCTTTTCACTGCTTTCTTGCGTCAATTTATTCGTACGTACTCCTTGCGATACTCATTTTAATTGGAACAACTTTAAATTGTTGCATATCTTTTTTTTAGAAAGTAGAAATATATTCAATATAAGTGAGGAAATTGACAAGATTCACAACCCTCTCAAAGGGATCAAAAAATGCCAAAGCCAAAGCAACCAACGCTAGAGCCTAAGATTACTAAGCAAATAACAGCCAAAAAACATCCGCACATGAGACCCCACAGGAGAGAAACCAGCAAAGAACCGCCAAAAATCCCAAGAAAGGAAAACCAAAAGAAGAAACTGAAAAAAGACTAAAGCATAGCTCAACCCTCATAAAAACCAAACAAAAGCTCAGCGAAGAGCAACCACAAGCTAAGGATCACCATAGCGACTCAGATGGTTAGCCACAAGATGGTCAGTCAAGCTCTGGATGGCTTCCTGTTCAGAACCAATGGGGACAACTCCTACTTGTTTGGCTATTAAGAAAACTCTCCTAGCTCTCGTCAAAGCACGAACAGAACCTCGAGCTATAGGGAGAATCAAGGAAGAACCTCTACCCGGTGACTCCTCAACCACCGGAACCTCGGTGACCTCATCAGTCACAGCTCCAAGAACCTTCTGCTTACCTGAAGAACAAGTTTTCCTAGGTCGGCCTCTCCTCCGCCGCTCCGACCTCACAGACGCCTCAGCAACCTCAGAACTTTCGCCCACAAAGCCACAAGCCGGAGTAAGGGGATGGTAAGAAGCCCCAGACCGACCCTCTAACGACGAGACCGAGGCTCCAAACCCCAGCTTGCCAAATTTTGTTCGTACCAACCACTATTATATATATATATTTTAACGTATTTTTTTTTATTATAAGAAAAATAGCAATGGTGCTTGTTAGGAACAAAAATAAAAGAGAACAATAGATAGATATATAAAATAATAGTAAATTTTTTATCCCTCTGTGTGTTACTGTTTTAATCTACACCGTTCTTAAACTAAAGTGGCTAGGCTATTACAACGCAGTCATATATAATAAATATATTAATAATTGGACTTGACTATGCATTAATAAAAATATTGGTTAGTCATTAATTATTATTCATATATTAATTATATGAATTATTAATATTATATCTTTGAAACATTTGTTCCTTTGTTTGGTTGTCTGCATTTTAGCTAAGTATATTGTGTGTCAACTTGTCGGACCCGATGTTGTAACATCTTGTCTATAACATCTGTCCCTGAGAGTAACGCCCCGATTTTCAAGGGTTACTTAGTGATCCAAAAGTAAATTAATCATCCTAATGAACTTTCAAAATCATAAAGATACAAGTATATTTTTTTTTTCTTTTGAAAAACATAATACCTTTTCATACTTTCCAAATCATGCTCTAACAAATGCATACATAATACCCAACAATATAAATACCCTTACATCAACGAATATAATTACAACATAGACTCCAAGAGAAATATAAAAGGAAAGCCTCCTATGCCCATCAAGCTCCCCGCAATATCCACACAACTAATCTATGAATCAATAGCTCTTCGTCACACCATTTCTCGGCAACGCCTCCTCTATTGGCTAACGGTCTCTTGCTCATCCTTTAGAGTGGCGTCGTCGAACATTTATAAGAGAGAAAGGGTGCAAGGGTCAACTTCTTAAACCACAAGGCCATAATTAGGACGTGCACACATACGAGCAAGTAAGAGCATGCATATTCACATATATAATCACCTAGCAAGATTCTTACCAAACGACATACTAATACATCCCTAAAGAATCCTAGATGTAACTTAGGATAAGGAAGACACTTCAACAAGCAAGCCACAAGGCCCACAACCACACATCGCACCCTATAGGGCATTCAATCGTCTAACACAAGTCACAAGACAACAACCAATGTTCTAACGTCAACGACGTTCAAGGGAACCTATGGGTCTTTATATTGTTAGCGTATGCAATATGTTTGATGCTCTATGCACAACATGATCCGAATAAACGCCAACTCCATACCAGGCAGGCAGGACAAGGACCCTTCCCATGCAGTCACTTGCCACTTATCTAATGACCCTTCCCATGCAGTCATTAGTCAACACCTCGGTGTACCCATTCCATGCGGTACCCTCGGTCTATGCAATGCTATGCTTCATGATTAGTCATGCATCGTAGTTACAGTCTTTTGTCGTTTAATGACGACTTCACCACACCTCAACATGAGTGGTCGGGATCACCAACTCATAGGTGTCACCAGCTATTTGTCGCCACGGCAGCCCAACCATCTTAGGTTCCACATTCAATTTTCAAATGATCAACTTCGACCACACAACGCATGTCATTCGATAAATATCAAGGCATACTTCATCAAGCATCATATGCTCATAATACAACGCATATATTCATCATGGTTATCATAAGAGTTCAACACATCATGTTCAACAAGTAATCATGTTCTCAACAAGTATTCATGTTCTCAAACATCAAGGCCTTTAGTCATCTCATCATTCTCATTCATGTCATTCAAACATCTAAGAATATAAGCAATCCCTAACTTATCATGTTCATAATCAATTTCTCATGTTAAGCATTCTTAACTCATAAACTTCATGTATATCATGCATATTATTCAAGGCAACAAAACAGTAGAAAAAGGGGGAATTAAAATTGAAACCTGTATTAAGCTAGAAATCTAAAAATTATGAAACTTTCCAAGATTTAATAAATTTAAGTTAGCTTTCAAATAAAATTGGTTTCACCCGATTTGGACAGATATCCAAGGAGTTATGCCCAAAACAATACAGACTGTCCAACTTGCTCGGCAGCAGAAAAAGGGGTAAAATAAAATTAAAAACTGTATTCAAATAGCAATCCAAAAATCATGAAATTTTCAAATAATGAATCACTTTAAGTTAGCTTTCAAATAAAATTGGTTTCACTTGATTGGGACTCATATCCAAGGAGTTATGCCCAAATCAATACAGACTATCCAACTTACTCGGCAGCAGAAAAGGGGTGAAATATATTTAAAAACTGTATTAAACTAGCGATCCAAAAATCATGAAAAGTTTACAGATTGAAGAAATTTAAGTTAGCTTTCAAATAAAATTTGTTTCACCCAATTTGGACGTATATCCAAGGAGTTATGCCCAAAACAATACAGACTGTCCAACTTACTCGGCCAGATCAAGGTTCCTCTAAACATTTCAAACTTCATTCATTTCTTTTTTGTCCAAGTGTCAACCTTTTAGTTTCCTAACATGGTTATTGGACCGGGCGAGCCCTATAGGGGCAACGCCCTAGGGCCGCCCGCCATGTGGCGGGGTGTTTGGCCACTTCGTAGGACGGGGTGCGGCCCAAGTGGCCCACCCAAGGCAAGTTAGTTGTGCGGGGCCCATACCCTCCCGCACTATAAATAGGTAGCAGTTATCTATTGTAAGGGTTTTTGACTCATTTCCCAAATAAACACGTAAAATTCAGAGATTCTCTCTTCCCACTTTTTCTCCTTCTCTCTCTCTCTCTCTAAGCATTCACCCCTCCCTCTAGGCACTACTCTGCCTAGTAATGTTCTATACTGGAATATTTAGCGCAGTCTGTGAAGATCGTTAGACTTTCAATTCCCAAACCATGAGGGTTGATTGCGTGCTCAAGTTGATTAGGTTTCAATTTTACGTTGGCATTTGAGATCGAGTTCTTGAGTGTCTTTCTAGAGCTTAAACAACTTCCGATTGCGTCCTGGAAGATGGAAACCCGTCGCAGGAGACAGGGCGATTCCCCGAGACGACGACGTGTCTCACCTCCACGCCGTATCCAGCAAGTGCACCGCGAATCGCCTCCTTTGCAGCAGGCACCACAGGTGGAGCCAGCGATTCCACCTCCTCCACCTCCTCCTCCGCCTCCTCCGTCTCCTCCGCCATCTCAGTCATCCTCGTCTTCTACTGGCCCATCGCCTCAGAATCCCCCTGTTCAGGTTACTCAGGGCGAATGACGTCAGATGATGCATAGTATCGGTGATATTCAGCAGCGGAATGCACATTTGCAGGCGCAGCTCGATTTTTTCCGTCGGGAGCAGCAGGACGATGGCTCTCGCGAGGCGGATACAGTGGCGGAGTTTCGTCCGTTTTCTGTCGAGGTAGAGGCGGCAGTGATACCGGATAATATGAAGACGTTAGTCTTGGAATCGTACAGTGGAGACTCAGATCCTAAGGATCATCTCTTGTACTGTAAGATCAAGTTTTGATCTAGTAGTACAACTCTATGTTTTGATGATTACAAGTTAACCTTTTGATATGAACAATTGTGGTACTCTAACGTGTTTTTCTGAGTGTGCTATTTACAGGCTCTGACCTCAACTCAATCTCACACAAATCAGAAGCACTGTGTATAAAGGGTAACCCAAGCAACGCTTTCGCATTCACCATGTTCAGTATGAACAGTGGAAAAGCTTCAGAAGTTCTGAAGCTATACAAACTCTGATGTGGACTCAGTCGCTAGAAGCTCTGAAGATCCAGAAGTTCTGATAACCAAGAAACACTGAAGGTTCAGATGTTCTGATGGTGTAGAAGACTCTGAAGATCCAGAAGCTGAATAGTGGAAACTCTGAAGTCCAGAAGCAAGAAACTCTGAAGGCCATGTTCTTCCCTCTGAGTTCAGAATCTGAAGATACAATGGTCAGAGGATCTGTGCTTTCCCTCTGACTCTGATCAACCGGCTTCACAAGTTCCAATATGAAGTATTCCCCTGATCAGAAGTCTCCTAGGTTAAAAGGTCAAGTCGCTATCCAAGTACAAAAGCAAGTGTACCTTCCTGACGACCTACCTAACGTTCTCAGCCACAGCAGAAGCTGGATTTTCCAGAACTGCCCTCCAACGGTAGCATTTCCCATGCAACGCTCAACCCTAATCCTTGGAGTATATATAGAGGCTGAAGATTGAAAGAAGCGGCTAGAAGAAGCAATACATACGCGCAAGACATATTCAAAATATTCTAAGCTTTCTTTCATCTGAAATTCATTGAGTTTACTATTAGCTTTTTAGAAGCAAATCTCTTGTAAACATTTCTTTGATAAACAGTTTGTTTAGTTCCTTTAGGAGATCAAGGTTGATCGGATCCTAGAGAAGACTAAGAGAGTGAATCTTAGTGTGAGCTAAGTCAGTGTAATTGTTAGTCACTTGTAGGTTTCAAGTGCAGTTGTAACTCTTACCTGATTAGTGGATTGCCTTCATTATAAGAAGGAAGAAATCACCTTAACGGGTGGACTGGAGTAGCTTGAGTGATTTATCAAGTGAACCAGGATAAAATCCTTGTGTGCTTCTCTATCTCTTATCTTTAGCACTTAAGTTCTCGAAAGATTTGTCAAAATCTTTAAGGTGGAAGTTTTGTACTGAAAACGTTATTCAAACCCCCCCTTTCTACCGTTTTTCATACCTTCATGTACTTCAACACAAAAATGGTAATCAGTGCAGCGTCGGATGCAGTAAAATGCAGGATGTTTCCTTCCACATTCAAGTCGACGGCGATGGCGTGGTTCACAACTTTACTGCGAGGCTCGATTTCGAATTTTCGTGATTTTTCTTCAAAATTCCTAGTGCAATTCTCTGCGAACAAGGTTCAGCAGGTGACGATCAATGATCTGTATAACATCCGTCAGAAAGAGGGCGAGTCTTTAAAGAAAGTTATGGCGCGATACAGCGCGACTTATGTGAAGATGGAGGACGTTGAGCCGCGTTCTTGTGCCCTGGCCTTCAAGAACGGTTTGCTGCCAGGGAAGTTGAACAACAAGCTGAGTAGAAAACCGGCTCAATCCATGGCGGAGGTGCGCGCTCGGGCGAGCACGTACATTCTGGATGAAGAGGATGATGCGTTTAAACGCAAGCGCGCGAAAATAGAAAAGGACGGAATATCAGTTAAACACTCGAGAAAGGATAGGTACGATGGCGAGCGAGGTGACGGGAGCCAGCGCAAAGAGGAAAAGGTGAAGGCAACGGTAAAACCGACTAGAGAGCAGTTGTATCCGCCAAGAGAAGATTATGAGCATCGACGTCCTTGGCAATCGCAAGGCTATCAACAGCGTGAGGAAATAGACATGGTGCTTAACACTAACCTTGGTGATGCATTCCGAGGGGGCAAGGGGACAGGCCCAGTAGATGAGCTTGAGATGCCAAAGTACTAGCCACGGGGTACAGATCCGAATAAGTGGTGTGAGTATCACCGTTCGATAGGACACGACACCGACAGCTGCTGGACTTTAAAGCGAGAAATAGAAAATTGGTAAAGGCGGGAAGCACAAGGCGATATAGCCAGGGGGATGATCGCCAGTTCGATGACCGGAAAAAAGGTGATCATCAGAAAGACAATCGTCAGTATGATGACCGAAAGTGGGATGACCGTCAGCGAGACGACTGGCAGTATGACGACCCCCGCCGCAGTGACTGGCGGGATGTTGAGAAGAGGCAGGGCGATCACCGCGGAGGACCGGCGGGAAACCAGGAAAAGGAGGCACAGGCGATCGAGGAGCGGGGCTCGAATAAGACTTTCACACACAGCCTAGGACCGCCAGCAGGAACCATAAACACCATCGCCGGAGGATTCAGTGGCGGGGGCGACACCTAGGCGGCAAGAAAGAGGTACGTGCGGGCGGTGAACTCTGTCCATGAGATTCCTTTTGGATTTGAACATCCAGACATTACAATCTCGATGGCGGACTTCAACGGGGTTAAACCCCACAAGGACGATCCGATAGTGGTCCAGCTGAGGGTAAACAGTTTCAATGTCAGGTGAGTGCTCTTAGACCAGGGAAGTTCAGCTGATATCATTTACGGGGATGCATTCGATAAGTTGGGGCTATCCGACAGCAACTTGACACCTTATGCCGGAACGCTTGTTGGTTTTGCTGGTGAGCAGGTCGTGGTTCGTGGCTATATCGACTTGGACACAATCTTCGGTAAGGAAGGAAATGTGAAAGTCTTGAGGATTAGATACCTCGTGTGTAACACCCCGATTTCGGTGGCGTCACTTTAGTAACCAAAAGTAAACTTAATGCGGAAAAACGTGAATATTTTTTTCTCGATAATAACTAAGACAAGACTGAAATAGATAAAACCCAAATGCGAAAAGCAATAGAACTAATAAACAATATATATAACAGCCCCCGCAGTAAGTAGCAACCTCGTCACGAGTAAACCTCCAGTGACGGGTAATAGAAGAGTAGCGCTCGTAGGCAATATGTACAAACCAAATGAAAAGGGTGAAGTGTCCGCAACACCATCCCTCAAAACTGAGAATGAGCTGGCCCATCGGCCTGAAACAAGACCTCCTAAGTCCAACCAACTCTCTGTGATTTCCCGTAAGGAAACCACACAAAAAGCTATAGGCGGAACTACCCTGTCCCCAAAGAAACAAATGAAGCAAGACTGTCAGAGCTAAAACTCTACTCCTACACTAATCCTAACTCGAGGAGCTCACACCAGCACTAAACCTACGTGCTAGCATGATCGTCGTCTGAATCAGAATCCAGATCGACTAAGTCTACCAACCCTATCCGTCCTCCCCTCGCAACCGCAATACGCTCCGATGCTGGACTCACGGGCTTAGGGCCCGAACCCTGATCATCAATGATCGCAACGCTGGGTGTGCTGGACTCTGATGAAGGCACTCCCACAGGCTCCTCCTCGGAGGGGTCCTCGTCCTCTGAAGATGACGGTGGCGGCGGTGCTCCTCCAAATCCTGGTCCACAGTGAACGCCCGGTGGCAAGTTGAAGCTGACAGAGCATCTCCGCAGCACTCCTGACCTCAAGAGTCCTCCACTATCTACATGGTCCTCCATGATCCTCCCGGAGTACGTCGCGCGATGGCTAGCGGGGTCTACCACCCACGAACCGGGGTCATCCTGGTCAATCATCTCATATCTGATCCCCCCCGAAGGGTGGACCATTGTGAACCAGTCCGCAATGGACATCTGACAAAAGGCGTTGTCCGCCAAAGCACACACAGAAGACGCGAGGGTCAACTCCAAAGAATTACGTAAATATTAACACCAATAGATACAGATACGAAAATAGCCACTTAGGCTTATAACTAGAGATAGCATCCTAGGGTTGCATGTTCCATAATGAACGTAAATGACAACAATAACAAATAGCATGTTCCAAATAGGAATAACAAATAACAATCACACTCCGCAACTAAATTAGTATGCATGTTGCATGATATGCAATGCAGGTTAACCCAGTCAACCAATATGCATTCCGGAACGGATGGACATCAACGAATCAGCCCTAGCACCAGCCACGGTGGGACCATTTCGGCCCGCGTGCCTCTTACTCCAACAACAACGGTAGTCAGATCAGCCGTAACCCGTAGGTCTGCCATTTCGGTCTGCTACAAGAGACGTCTACAAACGCTCTTACACGGCATTCCGGGTCTTATGACCATTTTGGAAACCGACGAGGTCCAGAGTACGTCCTGTGTTAATACCTCATTAATGTTGCATGAATGCAGGATGATTAGTCAAACAACGTCTCCGTCCTCACTCGACACGTCGCCACGTGTTCTAGGTAAATTAAAGTCTCTAAAAGCTTACCCTAAGGTAAAGTCGATTCTGCGACAAAAGACACACTTCTCAACAACACATAACTCACGATGATCTCCAAATCATCCGACTCATCTCAATCCGATGGTCAAAACTGCTCAACGAGCAAGAGTATCAACATACTCGGGAACTATCAATTCCCCGGACTTATCCCCAGGATAGCCCACACAGCTGCTCCAACAGCACTAGAACATCAACATACTCAACACAGCTGCTCCAACAGCACAAGAACATCAACATACTCAACACTTCTCAACTTCCTCAACACTTGGATCCGACGACACTTCTCGTTTTCCAAAACTAAGATTTGCATCCCAAGCTTCCTTTCGAGTTTATTATCATTAATTGAAGATTTAGAGGTTGTTTAATGTCTTATGAGTTTTCTTTACAAAATAATATCCTTTTAGTCTTATCGCAAAATCTTATAAGTCCCCGGGATCTCCTAATCCCCAAATTGACACCCGAGAATGTCTCGATCCATGAAACACCATAACAAGGTCCGAATCTCATTCGTCCTATCAAACTTTCTCAAAACTCTCAAAATAAAATTGGCATGACCTGCCCGCTATTCTCACTACTCAGAATCTCAGATTTCATAGCAGCAGCATAATTAACTCAGCACAGTCAACAACATGTCATATATCAATACATCTCAGAATGAACACATAGCACTTAGCATATAAAGCGTGCATCACACATCCTAAATTACCCACATAGCACATAGCATGTAAGTCAATCATCAAAAACATTCAGTAGATGCATCATCTACATTGTCAGCCGAAGCCTCAGAAAACATTTTTCCAATCAAACACAAACAAGTGCATAAACAGTAAATCAATGTCGAAAGCATCGACCCTAAGCATTAACTAGAGATTCAGTGAGAAGCCCTCACCTGTAGGTTCTCCAGAGTGATCGTCTAACGCTTCCTCACAAGCAAAGCCTTGTTCCTCGGGAAACTCTTCAAAAGCACCTTTAGAACAAAATCACAGAAATACTATCAGAATCTATCGGAAACTAAGCTATCAATGCTTACTAAGGTTACACGAAGTAATACATACTCCGAGGTACGATAATCTAGCGCGAAAGGACAAGTTTTCGGAAAAGGAAATTTTCCTCCTCCCCCCCTATAGGGCTCGGCCACTTTAGGTAATTGTAGGACTCAATTTTTCTTCGATCAAACTTGGTTCCTATGCTTTCATTAGCCGTAACTAAGGGTATTCTAAACTCGGAAAAATTATCGGATCGAAAACTGTCGCATGGGTATTTTGGTCATGATTTTTAACTTAGAATTTCAAAACTGAAATCCCAAAAAGCAAATTTGACAGGGACGTCACCAACGGCGTTTATGACAACTAATCCTACTAGCACTAAGCTAAGGCGATAGTTTTCAGCCCAAAGGTTGAAGCTTTACTCCAAAAATGGGTATTTTAGGCTAAAATTGATTCCGGCGGAATTTCGGCGACATAACGGAAAATCTAATCCGGCAGAAGTGATCTTGGGCACATAAGGAAGAGGTTTAGAATCAGAAATGAAATATTCAGGATAGTTTTGCAAAAACCTCAAAACTATCAGCTCAGAAAAGTCTACAGAAAAGCTATGGAAAAAGCGATCAGAGGTAAGGATTAGCGACTATACCTCGAAACCTTGAAGCAGCAACTGATTAATCAACGATCAAGCAAGTAATGAAGAAAAGCTCTTCTTCCTCTTCCTTCTATGGAGCTCGCGGCCTTGGAGAGAAAATGGAGGAGTTTTTGTAATTTTTCTCACCTTTCTTGCTATATATAGAGGTTGGCAAAACGCGGTAAAATGAAAGTTTCGCGAATCTGATTTTTCTGCCGTCATTCTCCATGAATTCTAAGATATGTTTTGGCGAAAGAATTACAAAACTAAAATGATGTCTCCTTGTATTTTTGGTAACTAATGCAAAGTCGGTGTAAAACTATTTTACCCGATAAGTTGCTTTTTGCATCGAATGTCGGAATGGAAAACTTCCTTCTGAAGAAAGATTGAAATCATCAAGAGAAATGGGTGTACGCGTGTGGAATCTTCATTTGATGTTCCGAATAGAAAAAGTTCTCATAGTCGGGTGATTCTAGGGTTTTGAAATACCAGGGTTTCGGTTTCGGCAAACTTCCGATGATTGGAATCGGACGTTCGTAGATCCTAGAGTTTCGCCTTGAAACGATTGTGATATATGGAAAAAGAGAAGTTCTAACATTTCTCTGAAGATTTTTGGAATAAACTTCCATCGTGCCTACAAGTGAAAACTAGCTATATACTAGGGTTTCTGACCTAGGTTTAAGCGTATAACGATCGTGCTATAACTTTTATCGATCATAATGAAATCCTTGAACTTTTCCTGAACTTTCTCCTTCATAAATTTATTTCATTTAGTAAACTCTGGTTCAGGTTTTCCTTTCACATTACATCAACCCTAATCGTGAATAAGAAGTTTATTCACTTAGCATAAGCTTAAAAACTTGGGCCTTACATCGTGCTGCAGGTCGTGGCCTCATACAACATAATCATTAGCAGACACACCTTGAATCGGCTTTGTGCAGTGATCTCAACCGTACATCTGGCGGTTAAATATCCGCTATGTAACGGGAAGATTGGAAAGCTTAAGGTTGATCAAAAAACGGCAAGGGAATGTTACAATAATTGCCTGGATCTGTACGGAAAGAAAAGCGCGGCAGTCGGTCATCGTTGTTACGAGATCGAAACGCTAGATGACAATGTAGATCCAAGGGGCGAGGGGAGGCTAAACAGACCCACACCGATCGAAGAAACCAAGGCATGACAGTTTGGCGAGCGAGTGTTAAAGATCAGAACCAAGCTTTCTAGTGTACAGGAGGAGCGCTTGGGAAAGTTGCTCGGTGAAAATTTAGACCTCTTCGCGTGGAGCTGTAAAGACATGCCCGAGATAGACCCAAATTTCATCTGCCACCGACTCACGTTGAATCCCAGCGTTAAGCCGGTCTCACAGCTTCGGCGTCGCATGGGTGGCGATAAGGGAAAGGCGGCGCAAGTGGAAGTCGACAAACTCCTAGCAGCAGAATTTATCAAAGAAGTCAAGTATCCAACGTGGCTGGCAAATGTCGTAATGGTAAAAAAGGCGAATGTGCGTAGATTATACTGATCTCAATAAGGCATGCCCAAAAGATTCTTATCCCCTTCCCAGCATCGATAAATTGGTCGATGGCGCCTCTGGGAACGAGTTACTCAGCTTGATGGACGCCTATTCGGGTATCATCAGATTCGGATGCACCCGTCGGACGAGGACAAGACAGCGTTCATGAATGCTAGGGTTAACTATTGTTACCGAACCATGCCTTTTGGTTTGAAGAATGTCAGTGCTACTTATCAAAGGTTGATGGATAGGGTCTTTGCTAAACAGATCGGAAATAACATGGAGGTCTACGTAGACGATATGATAGTAAAATCAGCTTTGGGGGCGAACCATCACCAAGACCTATCGGAGGCGTTTGCGGAGATCCGCAAGCACAACATGCGACTCAATCAAGAGAAATGCTCGTTTGGCATACAGTGTGGGAAGTTTTTGGGCTTCATGATCACTTCAAGAGGAATTGAGATCAACCTCGATAAGTGCAAGGCGATTCAGCAGATGAAAAGCCCAACCACGACGAAGGAGGTCCAACGTCTGATGGGGGGGGGGGGTGGCGGCTCTGTCAAGATTCCTCCCCCGGTCAGGCGACAGGTCGGCTCTTTTTTTCAGGTGTCTTAGGAAAAATGCTACGTTCGAGTGGACGGCAGAGTGTGAGGAGGCTTTCACTCGTTTGAAAGAGCTCTTGTCAACCTCGCCGGTTCTGTCTCGCCCAGAGCAAGGATCCCCACTCCACTTATATTTCGCCATAAGCGCCAACGCGATTAGCTCCGTTATCCTTCAAGAGATCAACAGCGAGCAGAGGATAATGTACTTTGTAAGTCACACTTTACAAGGCGCAGAAGTCAGGTATCAGAAGATTGAGAAGGCGGCGTTGGCGGTCTTGGTGACGGCTCGCCGACTAAGACCTTATTTCCAAAGTTTTCCAGTAAGGGTGCGAACGGATTTGCAGTTGAGACAGGTTCTGCAAAAGCCCGATTTGTCAGAAAGATTGGTCGCGTGGTTTGTGGAGCTGTCAGAATACGGGTTACAGTACGACAAGCGCGAGACTATGAGCGCTCAGTCGCTTGTGGATTTTGTGGTGGAATTAACTCCTGATTCCGGTGAAAGGGTGAGTACTCAATGGACCCTGTTCGTTGATGACTCCTCCAACAGCAGCGGTAGCGGCGCGGGAGTTACGCTTGAAGGACCAGGGGAGTTCGCCCTGGAACAATCTTTGAATTTTGAATTTCAGGCTACAAACAATCAGGCGGAGTATGAGGCTTTGATCACAACACCGCAGACGGAGTATGTGGCTTTGTTCAGCTAACAAGGTAATTTTGCGAGGTTTGAAGCGACGGTTGGATAAAGCTAGTGGAGCAGGGTTGGATGAGCTTCCAGTGGTTTTATGGTCTTACAACACCACCGAGCAATCAAGCACAAAGGAAACTCCATTCAGAATGACTTACGGGGCGAATGCTATGTTACCTGTGGAGATTGACAACCCGTCTTGGAGGACTGCGCCGCGCCTAGAGGGCGAAAACCAGGCGAATATGGCGATGGAGCTCGACCTACTATCCGAGACTCGGGAAGGAGCCCGTGTGCGAGAGGCGGCGATGAAACAGCGAGCCGCAGGCAAATATGATTCGAAGGTTCGCCCCAGGGCGATGCAGGTGGGAGACTTGGTCCTTAAATGGCGAACAGGCAGGTGGGAGACTTGGTCCTTAAATGGCGAACAGCCCAAACTGGGAAGGACCCTACAGAGTTGCAGAGGTTCTAGGTAAAGGAGCTTACCATCTTGAGGAGCTGGACGGAAGGCGAGTGCCGCGTTCATGGTATGCCGCAAGCCTCCGCTATTACTGCAGTTAGGCAAGGAGAGGACAGTTTTTTAAGTTGAATAAAGGCGTGCTCTTTTTCTCCCAAAGTGGAGTTTTTTAACGAGGCGCCAGAAACGGAAATGTAATGAAATGTTGAAATATGAATAACATGATATTTTGTCAGACTTCTTGATGTCAAAATCGCCATCTCCGATCGCCAACGCTAAAGTTAAAGTACTAAATTGCGGTAGGCTGCTCGGTGGGACAAGCTTGATCCCCAAAGGGGCTGGCTGGAACCCTAAAGGAGGCGATTCCGTCACGACCTTTGACGTCTGAGAATCGCCCCGGGGAGTCCGAAGCAGTCGCCGGACACATTAACGACGCATAGGGTAAGTCTCCCCAGAATACGAGCGAGCTCCACAGGCTAGGCAAAAGTCTTGGGCGCCGAATTGGCCATTGGGTCCCAAGCATCGTAAGCCCCGCGCGGGCGAAGGCCCGGGCAAAGTCCTCAAAAATGGAGGCCGCTCTTTCCTAAGGGGAAGGGGGCGTTTTAAAAGCCTTGGAAAGAGAAACCAAGCACAAAGCCCTAGCCAATAAACCATGCGCTTATGTCATTAAACGTAAGACGGCCCGAAAGGGCGTGCAGATAATAATAGGCGAACATCTGTTAATACCGGAATTAAACAAAGCGATGAAGTTAAATACGAAAAACCCCGGTGGGCGAAGTTACACAATGAAAATACGAAAGCATAAACCATGAAAGGACGACAACATTACGGCACAAGGAAAGGGAACGCATAAAGCTTAGATAAATAAGGGGTAAATTACATAAAGGCCTGGGGGAGGCGAGCAACAAGCTTAGTTAGCTTAAAGTTCAAAGCAAAAAAAGCAACTTCTGTAGGGTATTGAGATGTAAGGCCCAAGTTTTAAAGCTTTGGATAAGTGAATAAAATAAAAGAGTTTATCTTATTAAGATAAATTTGTGAAGGAAAAAGGTTCAGGAAAAGTCCAAGAATTTATCGAAAAACCGATAAGAGTTATCGCACGACTAACATACGCCTAATCCTAGGTCAAAGGTATTAGTGAATAGTTAATTTACACCTTAGGACACGATGGAAACTAATTCCAAAAATCTTCAGAGAAATGTTAGAATTTCTCTTTTTCGTCCTTAAACAAGTGGTTCGACGCGGAAACCTGGAAAGTACGAACGTCAAATTCCAATTCTCGGAAGTTTGCCGAAACGGGATCCCTGATAGTTCGAGAAACCTAAGATCGACATACGATGAAGACTTTTTATATTCGGAGCTTCAAATGAAGATTCCACCCGCGTTCTCCTATTTCTCTCGTTATGCCTAATCTTTCTTCAGAAGGAAGTTTTCTCATCCGACGATCATTGCAAAAAGTAGTTTTTCGGGATAAACCGACTTAAACCGACTCACACCGACTTTGTATCGTTTGATTTAATTCAAAGAATCCTGTTTTGAGTTCTGGAATTCTGTCGCCAGAACCTATCTTAGAATTCGCAGAGGAACGCGCAGGAAAAATCGGAATCGCGAAAAAATCATTTTTCCGCATTTTCCAAAACCTATAAATAGCTTGAAAAATTAGATTTTTTGCAAAAAACTACCCATTTCCCTCCCCAAACCCGCGAGCACCAAGAGAGAGAGAGAGGATCCGGATCTTCGTCGTTTCTTGGCCGTTTGCTTCACCGATCGTTGCTAATCGAAGACCTTGAGGTAGGTAAACTATATTCCCCTTCGGATCGTCGTTTCTGTCGGCTTCTCCTATGTCTTTCTGAGTCCAAAATTTTGAGGTTTTTGTAAAACTGTTCAAATACGCTGATTTCAGTGTCTAAACTTATTCCCTGCATGCTCCTGAGTGTGTTCTGCGGATTAGATTTTGTCAGATGTCGAGAAATGCCGCCGGGATCAATTTTTGCATTAAATACCCATTTTTCGGTTAAGTCGCAACCTTTAAGCTGAAATCTATCGACTTGGCTTAGTGCTAGTACGATTTGTCGTCATAAACGTCGTTGTGGACGTCTCCATCCAATTTGTTTTTCAAAAATCCAGTTTTGAAATTCTGAGCTAAAAATAATGACCAAACTACCCCTATATCAGTTTTCGATCCGAAAATTTTTCCGAGCTTAGAACCGTCTTAGTTACTGCTTATGTTAACCTAGGAACCAAGTTTGATCGAAGGAAAATCGACCCTCCCAATTAAGGGAAGTGGCCGAGAGCTATATCAAGGGGGGGGGGGGGAGAATCCAATTTTTCGAAAACTTGTCTTAACGCGTTAGATTGTCGTACCACGGAGTTTGTAGTGTACCGTGTAACCCTAGGGCTCTTTGATTGCTGAGTTTCTGACTCTTGGTGTTGATTTCTGTGATTTTTGCTTAAGGTTCTTTTGAGGAGATTCCTGGAGATCAAGGAGAAGAGCGTGAAGGACACTGTGAGGAGGAAGCTGGAAGACCCACCGGTGAGGGCTACTCTCTGAATTACTAGATAATGCTTAGGTGTCGACGAATTCGACTTGATTTATGTGTTATGCACTTACTTGCTAAATGTCTGAAATGTCCTCTGAGGCTTCGGCCGATCTTGTTGAGTATCTGATGCCATGATATTGTGTGCTAAATGATTCACATGCTACGTGCTACATGGTTAATTTAGGATGTGTTGGAATATGCTGTTTATGCTTATTGATTGAGCTGCTTTACTTATGCTATTCCACTTGTACCGGTGATTCTGTGGAGTGAGGATTACGGGCAGGTCATGCCGAATTTTTATGAGATTTTGAGAGAGTTGGAAAGGACGAACGGAGTTCGGACCTTGTTATGTTTTAATGGATCGAGACCTTCTCAGGGAATTAGTTGGGATTATGGGATCCCTGAAACTCATAGGAAGTATCATAAGACTAAAAGAAATCTATTTTCTCAAGGAAAATTCATAAGACATTAATCAATCTCTAAACCTTTGAATAATGATAACAATCTCAGTTAAGAGCTTAGGACTTGAAGATTTGTTTGAAAAATGAGAAGTGTCGTCGAGTCCAAGTTTTGAGGAAATTTATAAGTTTCTGAGTATGTTGATACTCTTTTTGCTCGAGGAGCAGTTTAATGTTTGGCTATCTAAAGTTTAGCCGGAAACTATGAGTTTCCAAGTACTTCGGTACCTTTTCCTCGATGAGCAGTTTATTGATTGGCTATCTAAAGTTTAGCCGGGAACCATGAGTTCCGGAGTACATTCTTTCTTCTTTTGATTAATTCATTTTGTCGCAGAATCGACATTTACCTTAGGGTATTCTTTTAGAGACTTTAAGTTATTTAGAACACGTGGCGACGTGTCGGGTGAGGTCGGAGACGTTGTTTGGCTAATCACTTGCATTCATGCACTCATTTTGAGGTTAATACACGGCGTGATACCGGACCTCGGTGGATTCCAAAATGGTCATAAGACCCGGATTTCCATATTTAGGACACTACGGTGGTCCTTAGTAGCAGACGGAATGGCAGACCTACGGGTTCACTGCTGATCTGACTACTTTTGTGTGGTGTAAGAGACACGCGAGCAGGAAGGTACCCACCGTGGCTGGTGTTAGGGCCGTCTCGTTGATGTCCATCCTTCTTCCGGAATGCATTTTGTTACCCAGCATTGCATTTCATGCAACATGCATACTGACTTAGTTGCTGAGTGTGATTGGTACTTGTTAATCCTATTTGAGGCATGCTAATTGTTATTATGATTCTTTCATATTCATTGTGATATATGCAACCCTAGGATGTTATCCCTAAACTTATAAGCCTGAGAGGCGAATATTTATTATCCTATAATCATATCTGGTTTTATTATCTATATAATTCTTTGGAGTTGACCCTCGCGTCTGCTGTGTGTGTTTGGGCGGACTACGCCATTTGTCAGATGAGTATGGCGGATTGGTTTACGATGGTCAGCCCCTCGGGGGGGACCAGGTACGAGATGCTTGATCAGGACGACCCAGGTGCATGGGTGGTCGACCCCATAGGCCACCGTGCGACCTACACCGGTCGGATCATGGAGGACCGTGTTGACCGATTCGGACGCTTGACGGAGGGGGTGATGAGGAGACACATAGTGAGCTTCAACTTGCCGCCTGGTGTGCATTGTGGACCCGGCTTGGGAGGACCACCACCACCACCATCATCTTCGGATGATGAGGACCCCTCTGAGGAGGTGCCAGTGGGGGGGACTTCGACGGAGTCCAGTCCGTCTGCTGCTGCTGTCATCGAGGATCTTGTTCCGGGCCCCGAGCCCGAGAGGCCAGTGCAGGAGCGCATCAGTGTAACACCCCGATTTCGGTGGCGTCACTTTAGTAACCAAAAGTAAACTTAATGCGGAAAAACGTGAATATTTTTTTTTTCGATAATAACTAAGACAAGACTGAAATAGATAAAACCCAAATGCGAAAAGCAATAAAACTAATATACAAAATATATAACAGCCCCCCGCTGTAAGTAGCAACCTCGTCACGAGTGAACCTCCAGTGACGGGTAATAGAAGAGTAGCGCCCGTAGGCAAAAGTACAAACCAAAATAAAAGGTTAAGTGTCCGCAACACTATCCCTCAAAACTGAGAATAAGCTGGCCCATCGGCCTGAAACAAGACCTCCTAAGTCCAACCAACTCTCTGTGATTCTCGTAAAGAACCACACGAAAGCTATAGGTGGGAAACTACCCTGTCCCAAAAGAAACAAATGATGTTCAGAGCTAAGACTCTACTCCTACACTAATCCCATCTCGAGGAGCTCACACCAGCACTAAGACCTACATGCTAGCGTGGTCGTCGCCCAAATCTGAATTCAGAACGACCTAGTCTAAGTACACCATCCGTCCTCCTCTCACTACCGCGATACGCTCCAGTTTCTGCATCTCAACCCTAGTTCCTCCCGAAGGATGAACCATCATGGATCAGCCCGCCAAAGACATCTGACAAAGGGCGTTTGTTCGCCAAAGCACACACAGAAGACGCGAGGGTCAACTCCAAAGAATTATGTAAATAATAGCACCAATAAATATAAATGAGATAATAGCCACTTAGGCTTATAACTAGGGATAACATCCTAGGGTTGCATACTTCCACAAAGAATATAACGACTGTAAATCACAGTTAACATGCATCAAGTAGAACTACAAGTATCAAACACACTCATCATGTAGTCAGATCAGCATAAAACCCGAATAACGTCACTCTGCTTGGCGACGGAACAAACCGACAACGTCACTCTGCTTGGCGACGGAACAAAACCACAACGTCACTCTGCTTGGCGACGGGACAAAACCACAACGTCACTCTGCTTGGCGACGGGACAAACCAAAGGTATTGCCACTTATAGGCTGGGCACCTCGAGACGGTCGTAACACTAGCCTCGTGTTTAACCATTTCAGCTCGGGCGTCACTTATCACCTTTGGCTATAGTCAAGACGGTACAAACTCTACATGGTCTGACCATTTCTGCTTGCTATGCCGAACATCAACAGGCACGATACAACTCTACATGGATGATCGTTACCTCCTGTTGTGCCAGGTATAGTCAGGACCGATCCAACTCTGCATGGCTGATCGTTACTTCCTGCTATACCGAAGTACTCTGCTTGGCACTTCATAACAACACATAGCTGCTCCAACAGCACAAGAGTATCAAATACTCGGGAACTATCAATTCCCCAGACTTATCCCCAGGATAGCCCAACAACATAGCTGCTCCCACAGCACAACAACAAACGCTGCTCCAACAGCCCGACATCAAACACTGCTCCAACAGCACAACAACGACATACTCAACACTTGGATCTGACGACACTTCTCGTTTTCCAAAACTATGGTTTTCATCCAAAGCCTCCTTTCGAGATTATTACCCTTACTTAAAGATTTAGAGGTTGTTTAATGTCTTATGAATTTTCTTTTCAAAATAATATCCTTTTTAGTCTTATCGCAATTCCTATAAGTTCTCGGGATCTTCGAATCCCCAAATGACTCCAGAGAATGTCTCGATCCATAAACCCTATACAAGGCCCGAACCTCGTTCGTCCTATCAAACTTTCTCAAAACTCTCAAAATAAAATCGGCATGACCTGCCCGCTATTCTCACCGTTCAGAATCTCAGATTTCCAGTGTAAAGCATATTTAAATCATCACAATCAACAACATGTCATATATCAAGAAATCTCAACATTAACACTTAGCACTTAGCATATAAAGCATGCACCACACATCCTAGATTACCCACATAGCACATAGCATGTAAGTCAATCTTCAAAAACATTCAGTAGATGAATCATCTACATTGTCAGCCGAAGCCTCAGAAAACATTTTCAATCACACACAATCTCAGTGCATAAACAGTAAACAATGTCGAAATATCGACCCTAAGCATTAACTAGAGATTCAGTGAGAAGCCCTCACCTGTAGGTTCTCCAGAATAATCAACTAGTGCTTCCTCGCACTCAAAGTGTTGTTCCTCAGGAAATTCCTCAAAAGTTCCTCGAAACCTTGAAGCAGCAACTGATTAATCAACGATCAAGCAAGAAATGAAGAAAATCTCTCCTCCTCCTCTCCTATGCAAACTCGCGGCCTCCTTGGGAAGAAATGGTGGAGTTTTGTGATTTCTTCTCACTTGCTTGCTATATATAGAAAATGGTAATTCGCGGGAAAATGAAAGTTTCGCGAATCTGATTTTTCCGGCATCATTCTCCATGAATTCTAAGATAGGTTTTGGCAAAGGAATTCCTAAGCTAAGAAGATGTCTCCTTGTATTTTTGGCAACTAATGCAAAGTCGGTGCAAAGTCGGTGTAAAACTATTTTACCCGATAAGTTGCTTTTTGCATCGAATGTCGGAATGGAAAACTTCCTTCTGAAGAAAGATTGAAATCATCAAGAGAAATGGGTGTACGCGTGTAGAATATCCATTTGAAGCTCTGAATAGATAAAGTCTTCATTGTCGAGAAATTCTAGGGTTTTGAAATACCAGGGATTCGGTTTCGGCAAACTTCCGATGATTGGAATCGGACGTTCGTAGATCCTAGAGTTTCGCCTCGAAACGATTGTGATATATGGAAAAAGAGAAGTTCTAACATTTCTCTGAAGATTTTTTGGAATTAACTTCCGTCGTGCCTAAAAGTGAAAATCAGCTATATACTAGGGTTTCTGACCTAGGTTTAAGCGTATAACGATCGTGCTATAACTTAAATCGACTTCGATACAATCCTTAGACTTTTCCTGAACTTTCTCCTTCATACATTTATTTCATTTACTAAACTCTTGTTCAGGTTTCCCTTCGCCATGCATCAAACCTACTGGTGAATAAGAATTTATTCACTTGGTATAAACTGAAAAACTTGGGCCTTACATTACTACCCTCCAAAAAGAAAGTTTCGTCCTCGAAACTTAAGGTTTAGTAAAAAAAAAATTCTGAATATTGTCCCTTGGTCTTTTCCTCTAACTCCCATATAGCACCTTCTGTGTCTTTGTTCCAAATAACTTGCACTAAAGCACTCTGCTTTCCCCTCGATTGTTTCACTCTTCTAGTCCCAATGCTGACCGACGGCGTCTCAAAAAACATATCGTCCTCTAACTCTCTGTTGTCCAGTTCGACCACTTGAATCGGTTCTCCGTTGGAAATAATATTTGTTGGCATTCGTGCAATCGCACAACCTTAACCACTTGCTCCTCTGCCCTTGTTCGTCCAAAATACTGATTAGGAACTCGGTACATCTCTATGTTCCGGATTTAATGCTCAACTTGAGTCTTACTACCTTGTGCATGACAAGACTCATTCTCCTTAATCATAAATTCATCAACCCCTCATAAGCTAATCATCCTCTTGATATCCAACAATCCATTATTGTCGTCTTTGTCCTCAAAACCTTCCTCACTCCAACCAGTTTACACTTGCTGAAATCCCTAACGCTTCGCATCAATCGAGATTTATCCTCTAGAAGATCAAATCATAACTATACCTCAAGGGACTTAACTAGTCATTTCGTCATCCGATCCTCCAACCTTCTGAGGTTTAACTACTATCGTAACTGTTATCACCACTACATCCCTTACTCACACACGATTTCCAACTCCCCAAGTCAATCTTAATCATAGGATTCTCCTTCAACTTATCAAAATTCACTTGCTAACTCTAGCATACATCACCGAAATCCATAACAAAGTTCCATTCACCATTAGACTCTGAGTAGCTTGTCCAACTCTGATAACTTCAAGTATTCATCTTAATACTAACACTTTCCTTCTTGCAACTTGATTACCATCTTGTCGATAAACTTCTTCATCTCTCTATCAAATTCTAACCAACTTCGAGTCCTAGAAACTTAAGACAACAGTTCATAGACTTAAAACCTGAACCTTCCCCAAGTTTGGACCTCTAATGTCCGTTAATTCTTCAATGCTTCCTAAATGAATATCCATTTCTTCAAACTATATCTCCTTTGCAAGAGAACTTATACTTAATGCGAACTTTTTCCTCCCAGCTCGACTAATCCTCGATCAACTCAAGTCAATCTTACCAATCCTTCTATCAAAGTCCATAGCCAGATCTGATTCCGAATATCACCCCCTCAATATTAAGTTGATCAAGCCTAACACATCGAAGGTGAAATTTAGAAAAACCCACTGGAACAGTCAATGAGTTCCTATCATCCAATAGTCACAAATATCTTGATATTAAATCCTCAATAATGTCGCTACGGAACTATACACTCTCGACATCATACGTATACTATCCATACGAAATCTCTCTATGATTCATTCTTTAGCTTCAAGCTTCTGGTCAAACGCATCGGTACAAGACTACTTTCTAGGCTTAACGTGTTATCTTAAACCTCGTGTAACTTCTATAGTTTAAACACGAGCAACGGTCAAATAAAGTATTATTAGGCGTAATAACTATAAAGTCAAAGCTCGACAGTAAGGGCAAGTTAGGTGTGTTGCACGTTCTACGAGAGTAATGAAGCGTATTATACTAGAATGAGAAAGAATAGTTAGAAGGTTACCATCGTTCTTGCGCTCTCCTCTGGTTAACTCCTCAGCTCCTTCACCATCCATGATATAAACTCTTCCTCTAGCAGCAGGGCGCTTTCCCCTTATGGTGTTGACAAATGGCTCAACCTTGGGTGTCTTGCAGTTGTTGGCCAGATGTCCTGGTAGATCACACTTGAAACACCTCGGCTTCCCCTTCGGGCATTTCGTGGAGTAGTGCCCAACCTCCCCGCATTTAAAACATGTCATCTCACGGCTCCCAGCTTGGCTTCCTGCTCCTCCCGCAGCAGCAATCGTAGGCCTGAACGGTCCTGGGGTAAACCCTTCCCCCGTAGGACGCTGATAAGGCTTCTTCATTTGTAACTTTCCTTTTCCCTTGTTGTCTTGGGAGCTCGACCTCATCGGTCCCCCAATTCCTGCTCTATTCATCCTTCTATTTTTCATCAGCTCCACCTCCGTGGCTTTCTCAACCAACGACTGGAATCGCATGATTCCCAGCGGCCTCACTGAGTCCTCAATATCCGCCCTCAGTCCATTGACAAAACGCTTGCACATATAGCGCTCGTTCACGTGATCATGAAAGAATTGGAAATGCTTCGCCAAAGATTCCAGCTTCGAAGCAAATTCCGGTACTGACATACCTCCCTGACGGAGTGTCAGAAATTGTGACTCCCGCTCATCCCGAGCACTTGTTGGAAAGTACTTTTCCAAGAATGCGATCCGGAATGAGTTCCAGCTAATCTCCTCGTGATTGTCTTCCATAATTCCTCTGGTGCCCTTCCACCAGTACTCGGCATCCCCGAGTAGCAGATAAGTCGCCATGCCCACTTTGGCACCCTCAGCAGTTTGTAGTACGCCGAATATCTTCTCGATTTCCTGAATCCAGAGATCCGCTTTTTATCTGGGTCAGTACCACCAGAGAACTTGGGTGGATCCTGCCTTCTAAAATCATTCAGTCCCCTGTTCTGGTCTAGGGCTAACTCCCTCTCACGCTTATGTCGTTCACGTTCAGCCTTGTCAGCACGCCACTGAGCGTTCTCCACTGTTTGATTTGTCATTGCCTGGGCCACAGCAGTCATTGCCCCAGCGAGTTGATTCATGTTCACCATGTTCTCTGTTTAGGTAGACAAACAGTTAGTACTCATCATAAGATAGCATTTCCATAACTATACAATATGATTAAGCAATAACTTCAATCAATTTTTTTAAGCGAAAAAATCGCTTGCAGACAATCAATTTTTCACTCTTTGCAGAGTCACACAACCTAGCACAGAAGACCTATTCCCCAACAACTCCCGAAAGACTCGACCGTGCTCTGATACCACAATGTAACACCCCGATTTCGGTGGCGTCACTTTAGTAACCAAAAGTAAACTTAATGCGGAAAAACGTGAATATTTTTTTTTTCGATAATAACTAAGACAAGACTGAAATAGATAAAACCCAAATGCGAAAAACAATAAAACTAATATACAAAATATATAACAGCCCCCCGCTGTAAGTAGCAACCTCGTCACGAGTGAACCTCCAGTGACGGGTAATAGAAGAGTAGCGCCCGTAGGCAAAAGTACAAACCAAAAGAAAAGGTTAAGTGTCCGCAACACTATCCCTCAAAACTGAGAATAAGCTGGCCCATCGGCCTGAAACAAGACCTCCTAAGTCCAACCAACTCTCTGTGATTCTCGTAAAGAACCACACGAAAGCTATAGGTGGGAAACTACCCTGTCCCAAAAGAAACAAATGATGTTCAGAGCTAAGACTCTACTCCTACACTAATCCCATCTCGAGGAGCTCACACCAGCACTAAGACCTACATGCTAGCGTGGTCGTCGCCCAAATCTGAATTCAGAACGACCTAGTCTAAGTACACCATCCGTCCTCCTCTCACTACCGCGATACGCTCCAGTTTCTGCATCTCAACCCTAGTTCCTCCCGAAGGATGAACCATCATGGATCAGCCCGCCAAAGACATCTGACAAAGGGCGTTTGTTCGCCAAAGCACACACAGAAGACGCGAGGGTCAACTCCAAAGAATTATGTAAATAATAGCACCAATAAATATAAATGAGATAATAGCCACTTAGGCTTATAACTAGGGATAACATCCTAGGGTTGCATACTTCCACAAAGAATATAACGACTGTAAATCACAGTTAACATGCATCAAGTAGAACTACAAGTATCAAACACACTCATCATGTAGTCAGATCAGCATAAAACCCGAATAACGTCACTCTGCTTGGCGACGGAACAAACCGACAACGTCACTCTGCTTGGCGACGGAACAAAACCACAACGTCACTCTGCTTGGCGACGGGACAAAACCACAACGTCACTCTGCTTGGCGACGGGACAAACCAAAGGTATTGCCACTTATAGGCTGGGCACCTCGAGACGGTCGTAACACTAGCCTCGTGTTTAACCATTTCTGCTCGGGCGTCACTTATCACCTTTGGCTATAGTCAAGACGGTACAAACTCTACATGGTCTGACCATTTCTGCTTGCTATGCCGAACATCAACAGGCACGATACAACTCTACATGGATGATCGTTACCTCCTGTTGTGCCAGGTATAGTCAGGACCGATCCAACTCTGCATGGCTGATCGTTACTTCCTGCTATACCGAAGTACTCTGCTTGGCACTTCATAACAACACATAGCTGCTCCAACAGCACAAGAGTATCAAATACTCGGGAACTATCAATTCCCCAGACTTATCCCCAGGATAGCCCAACAACATAGCTGCTCCCACAGCACAACAATCAAACGCTGCTCCAACAGCCCGACATCAAACACTGCTCCAACAGCACAACAACGACATACTCAACACTTGGATCTGACGACACTTCTCGTTTTCCAAAACTATGGTTTTCATCCAAAGCCTCCTTTCGAGATTATTACCCTTACTTAAAGATTTAGAGGTTGTTTAATGTCTTATGAATTTTCTTTTCAAAATAATATCCTTTTTAGTCTTATCGCAATTCCTATAAGTTCTCGGGATCTTCGAATCCCCAAATGACTCCAGAGAATGTCTCGATCCATAAACCCTATACAAGGCCCGAACCTCGTTCGTCCTATCAAACTTTCTCAAAACTCTCAAAATAAAATCGGCATGACCTGCCCGCTATTCTCACCGTTCAGAATCTCAGATTTCCAGTGTAAAGCATATTTAAATCATCACAATCAACAACATGTCATATATCAAGAAATCTCAACATTAACACTTAGCACTTAGCATATAAAGCATGCACCACACATCCTAGATTACCCACATAGCACATAGCATGTAAGTCAATCTTCAAAAACATTCAGTAGATGAATCATCTACATTGTCAGCCGAAGCCTCAGAAAACATTTTCAATCACACACAATCTCAGTGCATAAACAGTAAACAATGTCGAAATATCGACCCTAAGCATTAACTAGAGATTCAGTGAGAAGCCCTCACCTGTAGGTTCTCCAGAATAATCAACTAGTGCTTCCTCGCACTCAAAGTGTTGTTCCTCAGGAAATTCCTCAAAAGTTCCTCGAAACCTTGAAGCAGCAACTGATTAATCAACGATCAAGCAAGAAATGAAGAAAATCTCTCCTCCTCCTCTCCTATGCAAACTCGCGGCCTCCTTGGGAAGAAATGGTGGAGTTTTGTGATTTCTTCTCACTTGCTTGCTATATATAGAAAATGGTAATTCGCGGGAAAATGAAAGTTTCGCGAATCTGATTTTTCCGGCATCATTCTCCATGAATTCTAAGATAGGTTTTGGCAAAGGAATTCCTAAGCTAAGAAGATGTCTCCTTGTATTTTTGGCAACTAATGCAAAGTCGGTGCAAAGTCGGTGTAAAACTATTTTACCCGATAAGTTGCTTTTTGCATCGAATGTCGGAATGGAAAACTTCCTTCTGAAGAAAGATTGAAATCATCAAGAGAAATGGGTGTACGCGTGTAGAATATCCATTTGAAGCTCTGAATAGATAAAGTCTTCATTGTCGAGAAATTCTAGGGTTTTGAAATACCAGGGATTCGGTTTCGGCAAACTTCCGATGATTGGAATCGGACGTTCGTAGATCCTAGAGTTTCGCCTCGAAACGATTGTGATATATGGAAAAAGAGAAGTTCTAACATTTCTCTGAAGATTTTTGGAATTAACTTCCGTCGTGCCTAAAAGTGAAAATCAGCTATATACTAGGGTTTCTGACCTAGGTTTAAGCGTATAACGATCGTGCTATAACTTAAATCGACTTCGATACAATCCTTAGACTTTTCCTGAACTTTCTCCTTCATACATTTATTTCATTTACTAAACTCTTGTTCAGGTTTCCCTTCGCCATGCATCAAACCTACTGGTGAATAAGAATTTATTCACTTGGTATAAACTGAAAAACTTGGGCCTTACAATCAGGGTGGACAGAGAGGGTAGTGTTGTGTATGTCGACCTAGTCGTCCTGGATGCAGATTCGGACGACGACCGCGCTAGCATGTAGGATCGAGTGTTAGTGTGGGCTCCTCGAGTTAGGATTAGTGTAGGAGTAGTGTCGATGCTCTGACCGTCATGCTTTCAGTTTTGGGACAGGGTAGTTTCCTGCCGGTAGCTCTTTGTGTGGTTTTCTTATGAAGATCACAGAGAGCTGGTTGGACTTAGGAGGTCTTTCCTTAGGCCACTGGGCCAATTTGTTCTCAGTTTTGTGGTATGGTGTTGCGGACACAGGTTTACCTTGGTTTGTATATATTGCCTTCGGGCGTTACTTTCTTCTGTCACCCGTCGCTTGAGGTTACTCGCGATGTGGTTGGTACTAGCTGGGCATGTATATATATGTAGATGTATATTAGTTTTCTTTTATCCTTTGTTGAGGAGTTTATTTTCTTTCAGTCTTTTATTTTATTACCGGAAAAAAAATAATTCACGTTTTTCCGCTTAAGTTATTCTTTTGGTTACTAAAGTGACGCCACCGAAACCGGGGTGTTACATGAGACGCCCTCATTCTCATTCCAGACATTAGAATTCCTCGTAAGAGTTGTCAAGTGTCTGTTTCTATCAACTTAGCATAGATGTTAGAATTCGACGTCGATTTGTTGTCCGTGTTGTCGAGCATCTAGTGTTTTATCACCTTAGCTCAGACGTTAGAATTCCACGTTGATTTGTTGTCCGTGTTGTCGAGCGTCTAGTGCTTTATCAATTTAGCTCAAGCGTTAGAATTTCCTGTAGATTTGTTGTCCAGGTTGTCGAGTGTTGGTTGCTTTTTATCAGTTGTTTCAGGCATTAGAATTCCTCGTAAGGGTTGTCGAGTGTCTGTCTCTATCACCTTAAACTAGATGTTAGAATTCCACGTTGATTTGTTGTCCGTGTTGTCAAGCATCTAGTGCTTTATCACCTTAGCTCAGACGTTAGAATTCCACGATGATTTGTTGTCCGTGTTGTCAAGCGTCTAGTGCTTTATCACTTTAGCTCAAGCGTTAGAATTTCCTGTTGATTTGTTGTCCAGGTTGTCGAGCGTTTGTTGTTTTTATCAGTTGCCTCATGATGGATTTCGGATTATTGTGTGACCACTTGCTTGGTCAAAATTGGTTGCTTTTGAATTTGCTTTACCTTTCTAATCAAAAGTCAAGCAAATGGAGGCTGCTGTCAGCACCCAATTTTATCCTTCAATTACTTGTAAATTATATTATTAGTATTATTATAATAATAATAATTATTACTTGTTTTAAGTTGTTAAAAAAGCAAAAAAAAAAAAGAAAAGAAAAGAGAAAAACAAAAAGGAGAAGAAAAGGATGTCACGTAAGTGACTAAAAAAGAAAAGAAAATTTGGTTAAAAGGAGAATTGAAAATATCAGAAAAAGAAAGGGACAGAGCCACTTGCATTGGCGGTGAAAGCAGGAGAAGCAAGAAAACTTTGTGGGTAAGGAAGTAAGAAGTCAAAAATTGGGGAAAGAAAGCCCCTTGCAGTGGCAGTGAAAACAGAGCATATGGGTAATGTTGTACAAGATGTCTTAAACATCTGGTAGAACATTCGTCATATACCTGCCAGAATTTCAATTTAAATAAGTATTACACATTAAAATTAGTTGTAACATTTTCCCTGAATGATATATAGGTTGGAGAGGGTAAAGTCCAGGGATCAATCCTTAAGGAGAATTTAAATGTTTTCTGATCTACCCAAAAAATATTAGTTGTAACGCTACCAATTGAGTAAAGTTAAAAATAATAGTCAAAATAATTTAAAGAATAATAAAATAAACTAAGTGATATTTTGTTATTTTTATATATAATATAACTACTAGAGTGCTTGTACCAAAACAAAAAACAAAAAAACTACTAGAGTGCACTGAAGAAAAAATCAAAATAATTTTAACTAAGCATTTGATATTTTGATTAATGATTCATTATTTTTAAAAAAAAACCAAAAAGATTATAAAAAAATATATATTAAATCAATAAATTTTATAATTAATGTTAGTAATATATCATATTTGTATTATAAATTTAGAAAATAATAATTAAAAATTACATTTTACTATCTATTTAAAAGAACTTACTTATTTAAATTTACAATATGAATTATATTTTAAATTATACATTACTTGAAATTTTTTTTTTTAAATTCAAATTTTTAAAATTAATTTTATCCTTCATTGCACGGGCAATGCACGATCTAAAATTTACTGATACAATCAGAAACAAATACTATAAGAAAGTAAGTTCTATAACATCCGGTATCACCCCTTATACAATACAAGTCTTCTTTAACACTCTTCCAATAGGTTCTCATTTTCATAAATTATCTGAGATAGATAAAATTAAATTAATTTTATTATTTTAGTCACTAATATGGTCATGTTGCAATAAATGGAGAAATAATTTTTTTTCAAAATTAATTTTCTTTTATTCTACAAATATGGTCATTTATAGTGATTATTTGAACTATAAAAATAAAATTAAAGATTATTATTTCCTCCATTAAGATAATTAAGTAACGATAAATACAATCATCAAAACCATATATTTAAAATCAATTTATTTTATTTTAATTTATACATACTTTATGTTGATATTAAATGCTAAAAAAATTGGAATCAATTACCATGTTGAATAAGTGTGGTCATTTTGTCATTCAAGGTGCTTTTTATTTGTTGAGGAAGAGTATTTATCATATTGGTTTGTTGATTCTTGAATGAGTGTTTTCTATTATAGGGTCTATACATTCTTTTATTTTGCTGCTGGGTCAGTTGTATCTATGTTTGTTTTGGGTTGACACCCCTTGTGCCCTTTAATAGATTTGTTGCTTATAAAAAAAAAAAAGGGTCTATATTATGGATTCCAAGTCCGGGAGCAAGATTTTTGATGAGAAATAATTATTAGATAATTTCAAACGACGACAACTTTTTTATCATTATTTTAGCCTATAAAATGTTGTACGATTAATTCTTTGAATTTCTAAGTACCCAAATTTTCCTCTTCTTTGAGTATCTTTTCATTCTCATTATTCAGCAACAAATTTATCAGTGGCATGATATATAACTCTATAAAAAAGAACCATGGAAATTGGTACCATGAGAAATAATACATTTTCAAAATAGTTTAAGAATTAATACTTATGCATGAACATTTAAATGCATTAAAATACTAAAGTTTACGTTAACAAATTGAAATATCTAATTCTGTTGAAGCTCTTTGAACCTTCGACATTAACTCTTCTGCCATGTCACGGTGGTAGGACTCCAACCTCACATCATCCTTTGATTTATTGATAGTCATCTTTCTTAAGACTTTCCCCATAGTGATGAAATAGGTAAGCACGCGAATTTCATTAATTGTTCCTTTGAAGCCCTTAATATCCACCTCTCGAAGAGTATATACAATACATCTATAAGCCCTTGCATGATCAATCCAAAATCCCTCGGGGTTAAAGTTGTCCGGTAGCTCATAATCCTACAGAAAAACAATAAAAGTTCAGCTACTAAAACTCATACACAAGAACGAAATTAGTAAAATTAAGAGGGCAATGTTGCTTTTCCATGAGATTTCTATACTATTAGATTTGTACTGATTAAATTTTTTATATTATCTTCTCCAATTATAAATTATAGATTTAGGAATCTTATCGGCAAACGCATGCGAAAACAAATGTTAGAAATGCTTACCAACAATTTTTTTGGGAGACCCAATTCGATAGTGAGATGCTCTAATTCATAGCAACTATTAAGTAAGAATGTGATTCCCAAAAACTCATTTTGATCCAAAGAGGTCATTATTATCAAACTCGTCACACTCAAGCTTCGTGGCATTCGAAGAAAACATCCTCCGGTGGGAACAACCTTGGCATTCAAATCACAACAAAATGTGAGACAATTGATAATTAACGTTTGCATATCATCTTTCTATTACATAATTTAGGTAGTAAAGCCAAATATAAAAGTAGATATATTCGAAAAAAGGAGATAAAACATACCTGAAGGAAGTAGTTACACACAGTCAAAACTCGAATGCCGGATATATTTTCTACTAGTTTGTAGAGAAAAAGAGCATATCCTTCCAACTCAATGCAGAAGTCAAGCACATGCTCTTCCATCACAAGGGAACGTACATCTATGATCAAAAAGTCATTATTTAACCCAGAATAATAGAAATATCTTAAGTTTGGAGCATTTACTATAAAATAACGACCATTAGATCCAAACATGCATCTGTCCACGACCAACTTTCTTAACCTCGGGTTTTCCTCCCCTAGATCAAAGTCATCTGAATTCCAGCACCTCTTGAGACTTAAACTCTCAAGCGCCCCGCATGTTGACAACAAGGACTGAATTGTACTGAGTTTCACTTCCATCCAACCCAAAGAAAGTTCTTTTAGTACATGAAAGTTAAGCAACTCAGCCGCAACAAAGCTGCATGAAATCAACTTCAAAGATTCGAGGCAAGTGTAGTCATAAACATGGGTTGGCAATTCAAACAATGCCTCATGATTAATATAATTAGTAGTAGAATAACAATCCAACGTTGGTTCACAAAAGTTCAACTCCAACTCCTTCACCCCTTGTTTTGTGGCGAAGGTAACACATTTTCTCACAAACCTCTTCGCTTTCCCTGGCATTGATAATCTCAAAGACAACTTATCGACGACAGTATCTTTGGGATTAGAAATCCAATGCGCCACAAAATCCAAAAAGATCTTTCTTTGTGCTTTTCAGATTTGATAAGTTTGATTGTCTTTAACAAAAGACGCTTCATCAAATTCTATGTTGGACATACACTTAAAAATGTCTATCCAACTTTTAGAGAGTATTGAAGTTCTTACAGCTTCCTTAAATGGTATTAAGGAAACAATGGTGACGAGTAAAGAGTGAGGTAATAAGCTAAACATGTCTCTGCTAGGTGCCATGGCTATGTAAGGTATTGGAATTGCTAAAAGGTTTTTCTTTAAGATTACTTTAAGGTATGCTACTGCAGAGTGAAGAGTGAAGAGAGAAAAAAGTGTAGGTCGCAAACGTAATAAATAATCAAATTTGCATATTTCCTTATATAAAAAACTTAATGATGATTAATTATATTTTAATGCATTGGCGTGTTATTTAAAGAAATTATTAATCCAAATTAATTGATAAATTCATTCTATTTCCTTATATAAAACAATTAATGACAGAGGCGTTTTATTTGTTTTAAAATTATTATTTATTTATTTCCTTTATATTCCTTATTTAAACCATTTAATTACATTAATTGATTAATTGATAGTCAACTTAATAATGTTATTAAATTCTACACGGAATAAAAGTCATATTCCTTTTAAAAAAAAATTATTTCAAATGATTAATTCATCAAATTTTCCTATATATGAAAATAATTTATCACGTGAATCCCCCTTTGATTGGTTTTAAAATTGTTTCAAGTTTTAAAATAAAAAAAAAGTTTTTAGCATTAATTACATATTAAATATTCAAATTTGCATATTTCCTTATATAAAAAAATTAATAACGATTAATTATATTTTAACGCATTAAATATTTATTTAAGGAAATTATTAATTGAAATTAATTGATTAATTCATTTTATTTCCTTATATAAAACAATTAATGACAGGGGCGTTTTATTTAATTTAAAATCATTATTTATCTATTTCCTTTATATTCCTTATTTAAACCATATAATTACATTAATTGATTAATTGACAGTTAACTTATAAAGGACCTAAAATTCTGCACGGAATAAAAGGTATATTCGTTTTTTTTAAAAAAATTCTATTTCTAATGATTAATTCATCTAACTTCCTTACAAGAAAATAATTTATCACGTGAATCCCCTTTTTATTAGTTTTAAATTAGTTTGCATAATTTATCACGTTTTTACCATTAATTACATATTAAATAATCAAATTTGCATATTTCCTTATATAAAAAACTTAATGACAATTAATTATATTTTAATGCATTGACGTGTAATTTAAGGAAATTATTAATCGAAATTAATTGATAAATTCTTTCTATTTCCTTATATAAAACAATTAATGACAGGTGCGTTTTATTTGTTATAAAATTATTATTTATTTATTTCTTTTATATTCCATATTTAAACCATTTAATTACATTAATTGATTAATTGATAGTCAACTTAATAATGTTATTAAATTCTACACGGAATAAAAGTTATATTCCTTTTAAAAAAAATTCTATTTCAAATGATTAATTCATCTAATTTCCTTATATATGAAAATAATTTATCACGTGAATCCCCTTTCGATTGGTTTTAAATTTGTTTCAAGTTTTAAAATAAAAAAAAAAAACTTTTTAGCATTACTTACGTATTAAATATTCAAATTTGCATATTTCCTTATGTAAAAAAATTAATAACGATTAATTATAGTTTAATGCATTAACTATTTATTTAAGGAAATTATTAATCGAAATTAATTGATTAATTCATTCTATTTCCTTATATAAAACAATTAATGACAGGGGCGTTTTATTTGTTTTAAAATCATTATTTATTTATTTCCTTTATATTCCTTAGTTAAACCTGTTCTATACTAGGGAAAGCTTACGTAAGAGAATGACTGAAAGTAAACCCTAGCAGAGTACTTGGAATAGCAAAAATATCATAAAAGGAATATTCTCATTAATGCTGAAAAGTTGTCTAGTACAAGTTGATGACCTCCCCTTTTATAGAGGGTGCGGTCATGATGTGGATTTTTCCTATATTTGGGCCTGACAATCAGGGCCCAAATCCCTATGCATATAAGACAAATCCAAGAGAATCTTCCAGCTGGCTTGCGGGTCCACCTGAGGAAGAGCAAAGCTATTACACCGTGTTGTTGATTCTCGCCAGGCTGTCTTCGTTAGCATGATTGCTCCTTTTTGGGCGGGCATAAATAACTTTTATGTCCCGCCTAGTCCACATGTCCCCAAGACATGAGACTCGGGTAACTCGAATCGAAATGTCTTTATATACTGTTTTGTCGCCCGATGTATCGCGATATTATATTTCGCCGTTTGCAGGTATGTCGCCATACTCTTGCTTATTTATTCATCGCCATTTTTGTTGTTCACTATTATGGCGCTACTTTCATGTTTATTTTTGTTGATACACCGCCATTTTCTTAACCGTCAGTCACGTCTTTTCAACTAACGCACGTAACCCTTATTTTCCGGGATTTCGTCATCATTTGCCATAAATGCTGTTGTGCGTCTCGAGGAGTTACATCTTTTCAGTTCATGCCTTTTCAAATTTCGAATCCCACGTCTCTTCACGATCTTCCCCCACTCCTTCTCTCTCCTCCTTCACCTTCTATAAAAACCCCCTTTTCACTTTTCACTTTTCAAAAACTCTTTCCTGAAAACTTTCTTTGCGGTTCTTCACTTTTCTCTCTTCAAACTTCGGCAAACCTCCCTTGCTCCGGCCGTCGTCATTGCGCGGTGCTCCCCCATAGCCGACGTCCTCCTTACTCAATCTTGCAGTTCATCTTCCGGTTAGTTCTTCCTCTTTCTTGAAACTCTTCACTTACTTCTGTTTTCTTCTTGAATCTGTTCCTCTTCTTGCTTTTTTCTTCTTGAGTGTGTTCGTCTTCCTTTTTCTTTTTATGAAACTACCCAGTATGTCACTGCAAAATTTTAGTATTTCTTCCTTGGAGCTTTCTTCACCTTCTACGGAGGGGGAAGTTTCTGTCCCAACTGTCATTGAAATTCACTCCTCGCCTTCTACTCACGATGATTCCGGTCCCGCCGGCTCTGTAGATTCAATTCTCTCCTCAAATGAAGAGTTATCTTCACCCGAATGGTGCTCAAATGCACATTTGGTTGAAGATAAGTGTCTCTTGCGTTCCATCTGGAGCAGTGTTGGGAGCATTAACTCGCTTCGAATATCTGCCCAAGGGTTCACGAAGATAAATCCCGCCACATCTAACAATGAAGATCTTCAGTTGAATGTTCTCCCATGTGGCGAGGATGACTGTGTTCTTTTGCGCAAAGAACTAGCCGATGAATCGCCAGATTTCTTTTTTGTTTATGGTTATTTTTTCTTAGACTTGAATATTAAACTTCCATTCTCGCCCTTTATATGCCACGTTCTTTCCTTTATGAACGTGGCGCCTTGTCAACTCCAACCCAACGCCTGGGGTTTTATCCGCTGCTTTGAAATTCTTTGTGAACACTTGAGTTTCACTCCGACCTACCCCTTGTTTTTCCTTTTCTATAAGTCAGTCACCACTAAACCTACTTCTGTAAAATGGGTTCCCCTTTTGGCCCGTAAGAACATGAGCCGGTTCACCGCCCTTAAAAGCCATTACAAAGTATGGCAGAAAAAATATTTCAAAGTTATGGAGTCGCCCGAAATAAAGAACTTGTTCCGAGATTCCGACAATAACCCCCTCTTCCCTTTTTACTGGACAAAAAACCCTCGCCGAAAAATATCCGTTTCATACGACGCCTTGGATGAATCTGAGCAAGGCATCGCCGATTACCTTCGTACACTACCAGTAATCTTTGGTCATGACTTGATTGAGGCGTCGAAATCCGGCACTTTAAATCAATTTTTTAGTAAGTTTATAATCTTTGCACATAACTTTTTTTTCTTTTTGTTCATGTATTTCGCCTAATTGGTGCTTTCCATGCAGCTACGATGGGAAAAAGCAAGGTTGACGCGAACCCAATCAAGATGAAAGAATACCTCGCCCAGTCTACTGCGGCGGCGAAGAAGAGGGCCGCCGAAGCTGAGCAAAAGAAGAAGAATGACGGTGCTTCGGGTTCTGACAACGTCAGGGACCCAAAGCGCCAAAGGACTTCAGGCGCTGCTGGCGGCAAACCTCTTCATCAATCCACACTCGATCCAGCCGGTTTAGCTTCTAAAAGTCATCCGGCGGAGAAAAAGAAAGGAAACGACAACGTCCCGCCGCCCCACCAAGACTCAAGCATTATCAATCGCCCGCCAACTCCGTTTGGCCAAGCTGGCCCTAGCTCAGCCACTGGTGGCGAGGCTCCTCCCCCTTTGCTGAGCTTATCTGATCCTCACTTCAACGGGTTGGACTTTATGACTCATACTTTTGACAACCGAATCCATAAGGATATTTCCGGTCAGGGCCCCCCCAACATTGCTTCTGTGGCGATTCATCATGCCCTTTCTGCCGCCAGCACTGTGGCGGGGATGGCTCAGTGTGTGAAGGAGTTGATTTCAGCCAAGAACCGTTTTGAGAAGAAGGCAGCCGATTACAAGACTGCATATGAGCGAGCTAAGGCTGATGCTGAAACTGCCAACAAAAAGCTGAAATCTGCTGTGGAGAAGTGTGCTAAGTTAACTGATGACTTGGCGGCTTTGGACCTGCTTCTTCAAAAGACCAAGTCTCTGAAAGAAGCCATCAACGACAAACATACTGCTATTCAGGCCAAGTGTCAAAAGCTGGAAAAGAAGTATGATCGTCTGAATGCTTCTATTTTAGGGCGCGCCTCCCTCCAATTTGCTCAAGGCTTTCTGGCGGCCAAAGAGCAGATAAGTGTGGTTGAGCCAGGCTTTGATCTTTCCCGCATTGGCTATTTGAAGGACATTAAGGATGGCTAAGTGGTTGGCGAGGATGACGTTAGCCTCGATCTCCTTCCTCAATTTGATGATGAAAGTGAGCCTGGGGAAGAAGAAGATGGCGAAAATGGAGATGGCCAGAACAAGGGCGATGACCAAGGAAAGGAAGACCCTCAAGCTGTTGCAGGCCAGGGAAACAGCGCCAACAACGAGAACGTAGCTTGAATTTATTCTGTTTTTTTTATTTTGTTAAGTTTAAATTTTAGCTTTGAACCTTGCCCTTTTTGCTCTTTTTGTTGTTTTAAATCATGTGTGGGCTTCGCCCCTTTATCCTTTTTTCAATATGACTTGTTTAATTTCAATCGTTGTTACTTTTAAGCTGTTGTTTACTAAATTGTTCTTTTTATTTGGCTTCATATACTCTAGCCGATTTTCCAACGTGGCTTGGTTTCTAGTGGCCACTAGAATTGCCAAGGCTTTTATCATTTGATGGCGATACTTTCTTATTCCGAAAGGTTTCCTCGCGGTATTGTATACCTTGATACGATTTGCACTGCATAAAACTCGTAATAGAAATCAAAAGATAAGCAATACTATTGAAATGATCTTTTCATTACTTTTCATATATGGAAACAATTGTTCCTTCATTCTTACATATGCCGCCTCATTAAAAACTTTCCAAAGAAAGGGAAAAAGAGTGCGGCTTCATTCACCTTTGTTGTTTCTTTTAACTAAAATATTGTTTCAGGTGGGAGGCGTTCCATGTTTCGGAACCTTTTGACCGTTAAGTTGTTCCAACTTATAAGCTCCTCCTCCAACATCGCCTATAATCCTTTAAGGCCCGCCCCAATTGGGCGAGAGTTTGTTGTGCTTGTCGGGTATTGTATTTTTTCGGAGCACTAAGTCTCCTACCCTCATCTTTCTTGGCACTACTTTAGTTGAGAATTTTCTTGCAACCTTCACTTTTCCCGCCTCATTCCTTATGTGTGCCTCCCGTTGTTCCTCCGGCAACATAATTAGATTTGCTATCAGATTTTCCCCGTTGTCATTCTCATTAAACCGAGCCACTCGCCAACTTTGGTTTTCTATTTCCACTGGGAGCATGGCGTCAGTCCCATAAGTTAAACGATACGAGGTTTCCTTTGTGCTTGACTGTTCAGTGGTGTTATATGCCCAAAGAACGCCTGGTAGTTCCTCCGCCCAAAGCCCTTTTGCTTCATCCAGCTTCTTTTTTAAGCCTTTCAAAATAACTTTGTTAGCTGACTCGGCCTGTCCATTGGTTTGTGGGTGTTCTACCGAGGCAAATCTCATTTCAATTCCCATTTCTGCGCAAAATTCCCGGGTGACATTACTTGTAAATTGGGTCCCATTGTCCATTACCAAAGCCATGGGAACCCTAAATCTGCACATAATTCTTCGCCACAGGAAATTCTTGACCTTGGCTGCCGTGATAGTCGCCACTGCTTCAGCTTCTATCCATTTGGTGAAGTAATCAACCGCCACGATGATATACTTCATTTGTGCCTTCGCTACTGGGAATGGTCCCAAAATGTCAGTCCCCCACATAGCAAATGGCCAAGGCGCCATCATGGTGGTTAATTCCTCCGGCGGAGCCTTATGCAAGTCAGAAAAGACTTGACATTTTTCACATTTCTTAACATATTCCAGACAGTCCTTCTTCATTGTGGGCCAGTAGAATCCTGCTCTCAAAACCTTTACTGCCAAGGATCGCCCACCAATATGACTGGAGCATACTCCTTCGTGGACTTCCGCCATTATTCCCGGGGCATCCTTGGTGTCAACACACTTCAGCATAGGAGACATAATGCCTCGCCGATATAATTCACCATCTACCAGTGTATAGAAACTGACCTCTCTACGTTTTGCTCTCGAGTTCAAATCGCCATCCTGTGGAGGGTTCTGTAGAAAAATCTTGATTGATTCCATCCATGAAGGCTCGCCTTCACTTATTGACTTTACTGCTTTGAACTTCACTTCCACTAAATCAATACTTGGGCGAGGCAGGGTTTCTTGAATGACTGTTTGGTAATTGCCCAATCGCCCTGTACTTGCCAATTTTGCTAGCACATCAGCCCTCTCATTTTGACCCCTCGGGACATGCTCTATTCTAATGTCTTTGATTTCCATCATTAATCTGCGCACCACTTCCAAGTATTTGGAAAGTTGCGGATCCTTTACCTGATACTCGCCCTTCACCTGTTTAACCACCAACTGTGAATCTCCTTTGATGAATAACTTTTGGACTCCTAATTCAATGGCTAGCCTTAAACCGGCGATCAGAGCCTCATATTCGGATTGGTTGTTGCTCGCCCTGAACTCGAATTTTAGAGACTGTTCGATTATCATTTTATCTGGACTTTCAATGGTTATCCCAGCCCCACTTCCAGTGTTGTTGGAGGACCCATCCACAGATAAGACCCATTCTCCTTGAGTCTTCTCGCCTTCCGTGGGTGTTAACTCCGCCACGAAGTCGATCAAACTCTGGATTGTGACTTGGCCCCTCGGCTCATATTGTATGTCATACTCTGATAACTCTACTGACCAGCTGACCAATCTTCCTGATAAATCAGGCTTCTGTAATACCTGCCGTAAGGGAACATCAGTTTTAACTTTTACTTGGAAACTTTGGAAATAAGGCCTGAGGCGCCTTGCTGTTTTCAAAATCGCCAAAGCCGCATTTTCAATTTTCTGGTACCGCAACTCCGCCCCCTGCAAAGTATGGCTTACAAAATATATAACCTTCTGCTTATTTCCTTCTTCCTGAAGCAACACCGTACTCACCGCCTTGTCAGTGACTGCTAAATAAAGTATTAAGGGGACGCCTGGCGTTGGCTTGGAGAGTACCGGTAATGTTGCTAATGTTTCTTTTAACTTGGTGAAAGCTTGTTCGCATTCCTCTGTCCACTGAAACTTTGAATTCTTTTTTAAACATGTGAAAAATGGGGCCGCTTTGTCACCCGCCATTGGCAAAAAACGTGATAAAGCGGTCATTCGTCCTGTTAGACGTTGCACCTCCTTTACACTTGTTGGGCTTTTCATTTCCAAGATCGCCCTCCCCTTGTCTGGATTCACTTCTATCCCTCTTGAGGTTAACATAAATCCCAAGAACTTTCCTCCCTGGATCGCAAAGGAGCACTTCTCAGGATTTAACTTCATTTGATATGTTCATAATTGAGCAAATGCTTCTTCAAGATCGCCGCCATGATCACCAGCCCTGGCGGACTTTACAATCATGTCATCCACATATACCTCCATATTCCTGCCTACTTGTCTTGAAAAAATTTTGTCTTCAAACTCCGGCAAACCTCCCTTGCTCCAGTCGTCGTCATTGCGCGGTGCTTCCCCATAGTCGACGTCCTCCTTACTCAATCTTGCAGTTCATCTTCCGGTTAGTTCTTCCTCTTTCTTGAAACTCTTCACTTACTTCTGTTTTCTTCTTGAAAATTTTGTCCATGAGCCGTTGATACGTGGCTCTTGCGTTCTTCAAACCAAAAGGCATTGTCTTGTAACAATAATTCGCCTGATTGGTCATAAATGCTGTACTTTCTTCATCCGATGGATGCATCATGATTTGATTGTAGCCCGAGTAAGCATCCATGAAACTTAAAAGTTCATTCCCCGAAGCTCCATCCACAAGCTTATCAACATTGGGAAGTGGATACGAATCTTTGGGACACACTTTGTTCAAGCTTGTGTAGTCTGTGCACATTCGCCATTTCCCATTGGATTTCTTGACCATCACAACATTGGCGAGCCACGTTGGGTACTGCACCTCACGGATGAAGCGAGCCTTGATTAGTTTCTCAGTCTCTAATTGTACTGCCTTATTCTTTTCATCACTCATTCTTCGCCTTGGCTGGATGACTGGGGTCGCCCCTGGTCGAATGGCCAGTTTGTGAGTGATCACATTGGGGTCAATCCCTGGTACGTCATTGATGGTCCATGCAAAGAGATCCAAATTATCACCCAGGAGGGTGATCAATCTTTCCTCTTGCTCCTTTGTTAAACTGCTGCCAATCTTTAAAAATTTATCCTTAATTTGCACTTGCTTGGTTTCTTCCAGAGGTTGTGGGCGGAAATCATCAACATCGTCTCTTGGATCTAAACTAAATCCCTCTTGTGGAAAGATTTCTGTAATTCTGTGACTTTCTTTGGCGGCCTTACGCCCATAGAGCGCCACACTTCTTAAATAACATTCTCTTGCTGCATTTTGGTCCACATGCAATACCCCAACCTTTCCATTGCAGGCTGGATATTTAACAGTCAAATGAGCAGTTGAAATGACCGCACATAGCTTGTTGAGGGTGTCTCGCCCCAAGCGTACATTGTAATTGGCTCTGCACGCCAAGACTAAGTACTTCACTTGAAATTTCTTTACGAACTCTCCTTCGCCAAAGGCAGTTGGTATTTCAACATATCCCCGCACAGTGACACGGTCCCCTGTAAATCCTACCAAGGTTCCTTTATACGGCCTCAAGTCTGATTCTTTTAACCCCAGGGGATCAAAGGCATCTCCATAAATGATATCCGTCGAAGATCCCTGGTCTAAAAACACTTTCTTTGTCATGTAATTGTTGACCCTGATTGTTACTACAATTGGATCATTTTCATGGGGAATAACATGCGCAAAATCCTGGGGAGTAAATATTATAGGGGAGTGATTTATCCCACACTCGCCTTCATATGCCTCATGTACTGAGTGTACTGCCGCCACATAACGCTTTCTGGCCTTGCTTGAAATTGCTCCCCCTCCAAATCCTCCTGCAATAGATGAGCATTCCCCAACAGGATCGCCCAACTCTTCGACTATCTCCTTTCCTTTGTCTTTATCCCCTTGTGCTGTCTTAGCGGCCTCTGGTGCTGTCGTGTCTTTTACGAAATTTGCTAAATGACCAGCTTTAATCAGGCGATCAATTTCCCGCCTCAAGTTCCAACAATTATCCGTGGTATGCCCCAGAGCTTTGTGGTATTCGCACCACCGATTTGTATCCACATTAGCTGGCGGCCGCCTGGGAGGCGGTGGGTATTGCACAACATTGGTCTGCCCGACTGCTCTTAAAATAGTACTCAAGGGAGCATTCAACTTGGTAAGTGGAACTGGTGCTGGCGAAGCACCATGCTGACCAGTTGTGGCTGCAGTGGGACCTTGGGAATTTCTGTGCCATGTATTTTGAAAACCGGGCTTGGAGTTTTGATATGGTCCCGGTCTTGGTACACGGGGAGTTTGTGCTACCCTGGTGTCCTTCCCCGCCTTGGGTTTCTCCTGTGAAACGCCGCCAGATTGAGACTGCTTGCGTCCTTCCTCTCTTTCTTGTTCTTCTGATCATCCTGTTCAATTAATATGAATTCCTGAACGCGAGCACGAAGATCCATCATATCTCTCGTTGGTCGCCTTGTTAAGTCCCGATTTAAGTCTCCCGCCCGAAGGCCATTTTTGAAAGATGCCAAGCATTCATCCGGGTTATCCTCCTCCAATTGAACCGCCATCTTGCTGAAGCGTGCCATGTAGGTTTTTAACTTTTCACCTGGTTGCTGATGTATGCTGATAAGATCGAACATTGTTGCTTTTGTGGTTTTATTGGCGGAGAATTGAGTCAGAAACTTAGTAGACAGATCAGTGAAATTATCGATGGAGAAGGGCGGTTGTCTAATGAACCACTGCATCGCCATGCCTTTGAACGTAGAAGGCAACAATCGGCACTTTACCGCATCCGTTGCCCCGCCGATCACCATTTTGGTGTTGAAATACCTCAGGTGTTCCATAGGATCAGAGTCGCCCGAGAAGGCGTCTAATGCCATGGTCTGCAGGTGCTTTGGTATGTCCACCTTGGTAATGTCTGGAACGAAAGGTTGAAATTCGACTACGTCCTCCGCCTCCAGACGTTGTCCTTGCTTAAAGTCTTGCCTCTGAGTAAGATACTCAACCTGGGCTTGCAACTGCTCGTTTTGGGATTGCACCTTCTGCAAAGTTTCTAACATGTGCTGTAAAGCTGCAGGCGTGATACCCGTCACTGCCTCCTGCGCTCTCCGTGGGGCAGTGGTTTTAAGGTCTTCTAAGTTTACGTAGTCAGGCGGCGTTGATCGCCGCCGAACGCCTGGATCTGATTTAGCGATCAGATCTGAAGGCCTTCCCGGAGCCGCATTTACCAGCGACGCTGGCGACGGCGCCACTGAGTGGACCCCCTCCGAGGAAGCTTCCTGCTCTTGCTCGTCCAGTATAGGACGATTGTTGTCGCGTCCGTCGCCGCGGCCGCCGTGACGACCACCACCACGCCAGCGATGATCGCGGCGGCCCACGCCGCATGAACGAGTCTCCATGGCTCGTAACGTCTACTTTCAACGTCAATGAAAGATCTAGGTCAGAGCCACAGACGGCGCCAATGTTCTATACTAGGGAAAGCTTACGTAAGAGAATGACTGAAAGTAAACCCTAGCAGAGTACTTGGAATAGCAAAAATATCATAAAAGGAATATTCTCATTAATGCTGAAAAGTTGTCTAGTACAAGTTGATGACCTCCCTTTTTATAGAGGGTGCGGTCATGATTTGGATTTTTCCTATATTTGGGCCTGACAATCAGGGCCCAAATCCCTATGTATATAAGACAAATCCAAGAGAATCTTCCAGCTGGCTTGCGGGTGCACCTGAGGAAGAGCAAAGCTATTACACCGTGTCGTTGATTCTCGCCAGGCTGTCTTCGTTAGCATGATTGCTCCTTTTTGGGCGGGCATAAATAACTTTTATGTCCCGCCTAGTCCAAAACCATATAATTACATTAATTGATTAATTGATATGCAACTTATAAAGGACCTTAAATTCTACACGGAATAAAAGGTATATTCATTTTTTTTTAAAAACAATTCTATTTCAAATGATTAATTCATCTAACTTCCTTATAAGAAAATAATTTATCACGTGAATCCCCTTTTGATTGGTTTTAAATTAGTTTGCATAATTTATCACGTTTTTACCATTAATTATGTATTAAATAATCAAATTTACATATTTCCTTATATATAAAACTTAATGACGATTAATTATATTTTAATGCATTGGAGTGTAATTTAAGGAAATTATTAATCGAAATTAATTGATAAATTCATTCTATTTCCTTATATAAAACAATTAATGACAGGGGCGTTTTATTTGTTATAAAATCATTATTCATTTATTTCCTTTATATTCCTTATTTATTCCTTATTGTAACACCCTGATTTCGGTGGAGTCACTTTAGTAACCAAAAATAAAATAAAGGGGAAAAGCAGTTATATTTTTTTTTCGATTTGTTTAAATAAAAAGACTTGTCGAAATTAATGACTCAACCCAATCGCGATTAACAGCGACTAACATACAATATAAGTACAGCCCTCGCTGCAACTAAAAACATCGTCACGAGTGTCGTCAAGTGACGGAAAGCAAATGAAAGTGGTGCCCGCAGGAAAATATGTGCGACCCATATATAGAGTCATAAGTTTTATAAATACCGTCCTCCAAGAAAGTAAGTTAGCCCAAAACGGCCTCCAAAAGACTTCCTACGTCCGACTACTCCATTCGATTCGCATCTACGGAGAACCACACCGAAAAGCAATCTGTCGGAACCTACCCTGTCCCAAAAATACAAATGACGAATTAGAGCTATGACAGAAACTCCCATTACCAGTATGCTCTAACCAACCCTATCCTACACTACAGTCAACGACCCTCATCCGTTCATGCATGAAGTTCGGGTCCTCGTCGAAAGCTTCAGTAATGGTCATTACGCTCCTGGTCCTCCTCGAGGGACGAATCATCACGAACCGACTGACGGACGCCTGGCAGCAGGCCGACCGCCCAAACACAAACATACAAACAAAGCCAAGGCGCTAGGGTCAACTTACGGGATACAATAGATATACAAAAAGCATGCGATAAAAGGGGTATATACTTATATAGGTTCTCAGTTGCCTATCCTAAGGTATATACTTAGCATGTTATCAAGGCTCTAATAAACAATTCAATATCTGCTACCTCAACAGTTCAATAAACAATGGCTCAATAAGCAATATCTCGACAATCCAAGTTATGGTGCATTTATGTATGCAATGTCAATTCAAAAGATGGTCTCAATAAATAGGCATGTCAAGTCGATCCAACCCATCGGGTTGAACATACAGACTCACACACGCAACAAATGACAACGCCAAGTCGTTTCACTCAATAGAGTCGAACATACGGACGTTGCGCGCGTCCAATGACTATCGTCGAATCGATCCAATACATCGATTGAACATACGGATCCGCGCGTGTCGAAAGGTTGTCGCTGAATGGATCCAATCCATCGGATTGAACATACGGATTCACGCGAGTTAAAATGGCGATCGCTGAATCGATCCAATCCATCGGATTGAATGTACGGACTCACGCGTGCCCGAGTGACTACCGCCGAATCGATCCAATCCATTGGATTGAATATACAGACTCGCGCGTGTCAAACAATTATTGCCGAATCGGTCCAACCCGTCGGGTTTGGACATACGGATTCGCGCCGAAATGTCGAAGATACACTCTAGGTGTTCTTCGATAAAGGCCGGTCTTTTGACCGTCCCAAACCCCAAACGTATGCATAATGCAATATGGTTAACCAAACATCGAATCGTCCTCACACGTACGTGTTTAACTACAAGTCTCAATTTAAAAGTACCCGAAGGTCAAAGTCGTCTTTGCGACTAGGCTGTGAAAAGCCGGAGTACATATTGCACTCAGTGACATTTCCATGGTCACTATGGTTCATCCCCGTGACGACCATCAAATCATCTCAAGTTCAAGGCTTTTCGACTATTTCCCGTTTTTCACAATCATTCCCAAGTCTTAAATTTTCCTAAAGGTCTCGTTAATTAATCAAAGCATTTCACGTTGAGTTAATCGAGTTATGAGGTTTATTATCGAAATCCAAGTTCCATAAGTTCTCAAGTTCCAAATTCTAACTATTCAGAGTTTCCCAAATCCCCCAAATATAATCCCCGGGAAAGTCTAAGTATTTCAAGGAGGGCTAGATCTCAGACCTCAGGTCAGGACCTGCTTAGGGTTATTCTTTCAACCCGAATGATCAAAAGAATCAATTCAAATGTCCTACACTTCGCAATCGCGTCAAAGCGCACGATTCGACAACAATATCAATATCTCAAGCTATAAGAAGCAATACGACAATAATTCTGTGCGGAAATCATACGACAGAAACCAGTAAACGGCCGAAGCCTCTCAGAAAACGGAGACACACGTCTCATATGAAGGTATGAAAAACGGTAGAAAGGGGGGGTTTGAATAACGTTTTCAGTATAAAACTTCCACCTTAAAGATTTTGACAAATCTTTCGAGAACTTAAGTGCAAAAGATAAGAGATAGAAAAGCACACAAGGATTTTATCCTGGTTCACTTGATAAATCACTCAAGCTACTCCAGTCCACCCGTTAAGGTGATTTCTTCCTTCTTAGAATGAAGGCAATCCACTAATCAGGTAAGAGTTACAACTGCACTTGAAACCTACAAGTGACTAACAATTACACTGACTTAGCTCACACTAAGATTCACTCTCTTAGTCTTCTCTAGGATCCGATCAACCTTGATCTCCTAAAGGAACTAAACAAACTGTTTATCAAAGAATCGTTTACAAGAGATTTGCTTCTAAAAAGCTAATAGTAAACTCAATGAATTTCAGATGAAAGAAAACTTAGAAGATTTTGAATATGTCTTGCGTATGTGAATGCTTCTTGCTTCTTGCCTCTAGCCGTTTCTTTCAGTCTTCAGCCTCTTTATATACTCCAAGGATTAGGGTTGAGCGATGCATGGGAAATGCTACCGTTGGAGGGCAGTTCTGGAAAATCCAGCTTCTGCTGTGGCTGAGAACGTTAGGTAGGTCGTCAGGAAGGTACAGTTGCTTTTGTACTTGGATAGCGACGCGACCTTTAAACCTAGGAGACTTCTGATCAGAGGAATGCTTCGTATTGGAACTTGTGAAGCTGGTTGATCAGAGTCAGAGGGAAAGCACAGATCCTCTGACCATTGTATCTTCTGATTCTGAACTCAGAGGGAAGAACATGGCCTTCAGAGTTTCTTGCTTCTGGACTTCAGAGTTTCCACTATTCAGCTTCTGGATCTTCAGAGTCTTCTACACCATCAGAACATCTGAACCTTCAGTGTTTCTTGGTTATCAGAACTTCTGGATCTTCAGAGCTTCTAGCGACTGAGTCCACATCAGAGTTTGTATAGCTTCAGAACTTCTGAAGCTTTTCCACTGTTCATACTGAACATGGTGAATGCGAAAGCGTTGCTTGGGTCACTCTTTATACACGGTGCTTCTGATTCGTGTGAGATTGAGTTGAGGTCAGAGCCTGTAAATAGCACACTCAGAAAAACACGTTAGAGTACCACAATTGTTCATATCAAAAGGTTAACTTGTAATCATCAAAACATAGAGTTGTACTACTAGATCAAAACTTGATCTTACAATCTCCCCCTTTTTGATGATGACAAAACTGAGATTTTTGATGAACAATTCTTAAACATTAAACTGAATTCACTCAGAGTTTAGAGATATAGAATAAGACTTATCCTGATGTGAATAGTTTATCTTGCTCATTCTGAATTCAAGTCACTGCTTGATTCTGAGCTTAGCTCCCCCTGAATCTAATACTTGATGAAAACGTTAGTAAAATCTAGATTCTGAGCTAAATAAAATAAGAGTTCAGAGTGAAAAACTTATGACATAGATGAAAATCGAGTAATCAGAGCGCATAAGTAATCAGAGTCATGGACAAGGTATCAGAGTCTTGGGTATCAGAGTCAACTTATAATCACTTCAGAAGAAGTGAAATGTATTCCTTGTATTTGCCCAGTGACACATCTATGGTCATGAAGGTGGAACTCTTAAAATCTCCAAAAGAAAAATAAATCACACTAACACATCTTACACATCAAAAACTGGGTTTACTCCCCCTTTTTGTCATAAGCAAAAAGCTTGGGGTGTGAAAAACTTAGCTTGAAGTACAAGGTGCTCCCCCTTAGAGAAGGTCTAAGTTTAAAGAAAAAGAAAAAGATGCAAGAATCAGAGTTAGGCGAATATAAATGGAAGAGTTAATGCAAGAGAAGAACGTTTACCACCGGTTAAGTGAGTAAAGAGAAGGGTCAGTTACCAAGAACTTAACCTCGAGAAACCGTAGGAGCATTAACTTTCAGAGAGAAAGTGAAGCCTATATAAAGCGTTGGAGAGTAGGGTAAGCTTCACACCTCGAACAATTTTCAGTAAAGAAAAAAAATGGCATCATACAGCGTAGCACTAGAAGAGCTGAGGAAGAAGGCCTTCGAGGAGGACTTGTTCCTGAACATCAGGCATCCAGAGGGTACAGCGACCATCTCGGAGCAAACACGGACACTGCTGGAAGAGGACCTGCGTCCAGAGTTGGAGAGAGACCTGAAAGAATTTCTTGCCTTCGTTGAGGAGGTGCAAGAACTCAGCCGGCTTGAACTCAAGCTGCTGGAAGAAAAAGAAAGTTTGGAAGAGAAGCTCAGGACTTCAGAAGAGATTCTGGAGATGGATGAGCTAAAGGTCAGACACAGCAACATCCAGCATGTACTGGAGCGTCTGGAGAAGGATAGGTCTGAGCAGCGCCAGGAGTGCAGAAGAATGAGGAGGGATCCTCCATTCTAGACTTAGGGAAAGAATGTATGATGTAAACATAAAGTTATAATGAATAAAAAGAGTTTTGCAAACATATGTGACACAATTATATATAGATATGCATAGATTCACAAACGAATAAAGTAGCATAAATAAGTAAAAAGAAACAGAGTTTAACAAAAAAAAAATGTTAACGAAAAAGAAAGAAAAAAGAAGAGATCCTAAGATTAAGGTTTGTCAGATCGTCGCAGAAGTTCCATCATCATGTGCTTCATCTCAATCAGCATGGATTCATGAATGTCAAGACGTTGTTCCATGATGTCGAGTCTGGATGAGCTTGGCTGAGTTGAACTGGAAGGAACATTCTGAGCAGCTTGAGGATCTGGAATGGAAGCAGAAGCAGCAGGAGTAAACACAACTGGTGCAAGTGCTTGGCATCTAAGAGCTTCAGCCTCAGCTTCAAGTCGCTCTGCCTCAAGTCTGGCTTGTTCAGCTTGAGCTGCTGCTTGACGTGCAGCTTCTTCTGCTTGAGCCTTCTTTCTCTTGGCTTCTTCAGAGGCTTCAAGAAGCTTATTTCTCTGTTCTTGTTCATGAAGAGCCACCCTTCGAGCAAACCGTTGCTTGGCAGCCTCAATGCTCTGACTTCCCTCTGCATGCAGGAGCTGCATCATAATTGGAACTTGAGCCACCAGCCAAGTGCCCAGATTATTCCACTCATCAGCCACACATTCAGCATTCTCACTGAGGTCAGTCTGACCGTGCACATTGCGGAGCCTCAAGGAGGATTCATGATAGAAAATATTGATGCACTCAGAGAGAGATGTGGGTTGGAGGTGAGTATAAGGAATTATGGAGAGGTTGGGTTCAGGAGAGGCTGGGTGATTGCTGCTATGGGCTTCAGAGGCACCTTGTGGAGAACCAATGTTAATCAGTTGAGCATTGGGTTCAGAGGTTCCAAGGTGAGGATCTGAAGTTTCAACCAGAGGATGGGGTGATCTAACCGAGGATTGGTTAGACACTGAATGTTCGGGTTCAGGTTCTGGTTGAATAGGCTCTTGTTGGTCAGGGGCAGGGTGAGCTTGTTGAGCCAAAGGGTCTGCCTCTTGTAAAGGATTGGCCAAGATAGGTTCATCTGGGTCAACTAGACGTTCAGGTCTAGGGCCAGGATATCTCCTAGGGCTTGGACATGTAAGGTAATATTCCTCTAAGGTAGACACCTTTTCTTTTCTAACCTCCATGAATTTTCTAATGGATTCAGAGTTATTGGAGGGAGAAGAATCAGCAACATTGGTTGGGAAGGATACAGGTGTAAAGGCTGTTGAAGAATCTGTATCCGTGGTTCTGGCAGCAGGACGTTCTGATGCTCTGGGAACAGAGTGATCAGACGTTCTGGGTTGTGGTTCTGTTTGGTTTGGCTCTGGTTGTTCATGGATGATTGGTTCAGAAGATAATGGGTCGTACGGAATGGTAAGGAGAGAGGTTGGTTCTTCTGACCTAGAGGGTTGGTTCTGAAGCAAATTCCAGAGAGGTGCTTCAGTAGGGGAAGGTTGAAAGAAAGAAGATCTTGGGGAATGTGGTGGAGAGGTGGTTTGTGCGGCTGGTTGGGATTCAGGAATAGGAGTGAGGGGATTTGAGGAGTGTTGGAGCAAGGCAGAAATAGGGAGTGCATCAAATAAATTCAAATCATCATCAGAAGCAAGTGCAGGCTTACTTGAATGTGCTGATGATCGAGTCACTCTGACAGGAGGTTCAGTCCTTCTGACCACCTCAGCAGCTGGTTCCACCCGAGTAGGCTTCACCACGATTCTGACTTTCTTCTTCTTCTTCTTGGGAGGACCATCTTCATGATCACTATCATCACCATCATCAGGCTTTCTCTTCTTCTTTGTGACCAGAGGGACATCAGATTCCTCAGAAGATTCGTCCAGAACCATCTTCCTCTGAGCTTTCCTCTTGGGAGGAGAAGGAAACTCTGGAGCTGGTGGTAGTCTGCTGACGAAATCATCAAGGTCAATTTCGAATCCTTGAGCCCTGAGGTCTTCAACATAGCATCTGATGGCGTCAGGATTGTCTGCCTGAGTCCACAGAGGGTAGTCATTCAGAGGCATCCTTCTACCTCTGATCTCAGAAGATGTGTCTTCATGAGCAGGAGCAATCTTCTTCTGGACCAAACCCATCTTCTTCAGAGAGTTTGCAGTGAAGACATCACTGACTATGGTGCTCAGATCCTCTACACATCCAGCATTGACCAGATCTTGCACCAAGTTGCTTTCAATGAGAAAGTCTGAGAGCAGCCTCCCAAAGGGGATATATTTGATTGCAGACTTGATGGAGGCAGTGGTGCGAGACTTCCGGATGCATTCCTTCAAGTAGGAGAACAGGAAGTAGGGAAGGCAGATCTTCTTCTGATCTTGGATGAAGAACAACATCACCTTCTGGTTGAAGTTGATGTAGTCTGGAGAACTGTCCTTCGGTCTCTGGTTTATGCAGTGAAGCAGGATCTTGTGCCAGATCCTGAGTTTGGGGTGAAGGTCCATCACCTTGTAACTCGTCTTGCCCGGTTTGAAGGTGGTGTACAGGGCCTGGTTGATTGTGTCCTTGGTGCTGGGTTTCAGTTTCGATTCCGTGAGTTGGAAACGATACCCATAAGCAGTGTCTGCACCCAGCAAGTTCACGAAGGACTTCTCCGTGATGATGATCTTTCTGCCAAGAATATGAGATACCACCTGAGTATCATCGCAGTCGGCGTGCTTCCAGAATTCCTTGACCAATCTATCATACACCGGTCCTCGAAGTCTGTTGAAGTAATTTCCCCAACCTTGAGCTTGGACTTCAGGACGAAGATCATACCCATTTGTAGCCAAGTTGTCGAGGTTGAATCTCCATTCTGCCAGGACTTGGAGTTCCTCAGGAGGATATACACAGTGAACGGCACAGCCCCGTTCTGCAATTGGAAGAATCTGCTCTTGAGCTTGACCTTGATCGGGTGTCGGATTCTCAGGGCCCCTTTGACCCGTTGCCAGACCAACTTCCATGTGAGGGAACTGAGGTGCATCTGCAGTAGATCTTCTGGTTTGTCTCACCATTTTTGAAGAGGTTGAAGGTTTGAGGTAGAAGATGAAGGTTGGAAGATGAAGAAAGATCGAGAGAGAAATTGAGAAGAGCGGTTTTGAAAAGCAGAGAGAGCGAGAGCAAAAACCGGAAGTGAAAGAGAACGTGTGTGTATAGTGGGTTTTATCAAATAACCGTTGTTGATTCAAAAAGCACTTTAAGATCAACGGTTGAAAATTAAAGATAGATAGTGACAGTAAAATACACAATCACACACAGGAGAGAAGCACATCTACACGCAATCATAACAGACTGTCACACGGGCACAAGGAACTATGCATCAGAAAAACTGACACACGCGTTGTTGTCTCAGCTTCAGAGTCAGTACCAGTGGGCACACACACTCTGATTGAGTTACCTTCTGGACTAGACATCTTCTGATCAAGAAGTATCATAGTCAGAGGTTCTGATCCATCTTCACTCTGGACAAAAGTCCATGTTTAGATTTTTCAGAATAAAATTAAATCTATCCTCTGCTAAGGGCTTTGTAAAGATATCTGCCCATTGATGGTCAGTATCAACAAACTTCAGAAGAAGTACGCCCTTCTGTACATAATCTCTAATAAAGTGATACTTTACCTCAATGTGCTTTGCCCTTGAATGCAAGATAGGATTCTTACTCAATGAGATTGCAGCAGTGTTATCACAATAGATTGGGATATTGCTCTCAAGGATCTGATAATCCTCCAGCTGATGTTTCATCCAGAGCATCTGAGTGCTGCATATTGCTGCTGAGATATATTCTGCTTCTGCAGTTGATAGTGCAATGGTTGATTGCCTCTTGCTTGCCCATGAGACTAGATTGCTTCCCAGAAATTGACAATTTCCAGAAGTACTTTTTCTCTCTGTTCTATCTCCAGCATAATCAGCATCACAATAACCTGAAAGCTTATACTCTGATGTTTTCTTATACATCAAGCCAAGGTTAGTGGTGCCTTTCAGATATCTTAGGATCCTCTTAACAGCAGTTAAGTGGGTTTCCCTTGGATCTGATTGGAAACGAGCACATAAGTGAACACTAAATAATATGTCTGGCCTAGATGCAGTTAAGTATAGAAGTGAACCTATCATGCCACGATAGAGCTTCTGACATACTTTACCACTTTTATCTTCTTTCTCCAGAATGCATGTAGGATGCATTGGAGTCTTGGCCACTGTAGATTCCAGCATATTGAACTTCTTCAGAAGTTCTTTAGTGTACTTGCTCTGATGGATATATGTTCCTTCTGGTGTTTGATCAACTTGTATTCCCAGAAAGTACTTTAATTCTCCCATCATACTCATCTCAAATTCAGCCTGCATCATCTCAGAAAATTCTTTGCATAGAGATTGATTAGCAGAACCAAATATAATATCGTCAACATAGATTTGCACAATTAAGATATCATCTTTATAAGTCTTGCAAAAAAGAGTTGTATCTACTTTACCCCTTACAAACTCATTCTCCAGAAGGAATGAGCTAAGTCTCTCATACCATGCTCTGGGAGCTTGCTTCAGACCGTAGAGTGATTTCTTCAATTTGAACACATGGTCTGGTTTCTTCTCATCTTCAAAACCTGGGGGTTGATGAACATAGACTTCCTCTGAGATATAACCATTTAGGAAGGCACTCTTTACATCCATCTGATGTAGAACTATGTTGTGATTTACTGAGAAAGAGATCAACAGTCTGATTGCCTCCAGTCTTGCTACTGGAGCAAATGTTTCAGTGTAGTCTATTCCTTCCT